>NC_083596.1:4499192-4749192 GCF_027579695.1 Neoarius graeffei
TAACGAGGGAACGCACACAATATACGCGGCTTATACTTTCTTGGCGATGCTGGTGCTTCACCCAGAACAACAACAAACATATACTGTACCAAAAAAAAAGGCTTTCAGTGTCACATCATGTTACCATTCAATCCATTATTATTATTATTATTATTATTATTATTATTATTATTATTAATTTATTTAGCTTTACCAAAGTGAGAAATATATACTATGTACAGACATTTAACTGGGAAACACTCCAACTGGCGCCAATTACAGTCTGCCATTGTATCTCACCTGCATGTCTTTGGACTGTGGAGGAAACCAGTGCTGTGTCTGAAATCACTCACTCATTCACTACTCCCTACTCACTATCTAGGGAATTCTATATCAAGGACTATATCATGAGCTCATTGGTAAAATGGGAAAAAAAAACACAACTCCACTGCACCGTATTTACGCCATTACTGTCGCACAATTAAAACGTGCCAGCTCAGTCGGTTGGTGGGTTTTCATTCAAAATAATAAATGCACACGTATTTTTGTGATAAATCCGTATTATACTGTGTGACCCTGGCTGAAACACTTTTTTTTTTCTGAGTGGGTGCCCATCTGGATTGTTTCGATCATATAATTTTGCTGGCACTCCGAGAAGCAAAATGGTAATACACGTGTTAAAATTATAACAACGACCAAGTGAACCACGACAAGAGAGAACGCTCATTTTATAGCAAAATTCTAGCAACATGAAATAAAATTCTTCCATGATATTATTGAGAAAGCTTTTGAATCTCACCTGAGATAAAATGATCGCTGCAAACCCGAGCTGTTTTGGTTTTAGTCTCTGTTAGATCAGCCCTGCCCATGTTGTTCCGCCGTGCTCGTCTCCTCTCCGTACTAAACCTCAGCGTTTCCTCGCCCTCTTTCTGAATCACGGACGGAATTCTAAAAAATTGGAACGTGCCACGGTCACAAGTACTGTTGTGACCACAATTATATACAGCACAAAGATATGGCAGAGCTAAAAGAACGCTTAAAGCAGTGGAAAAACAAAGAGAATTTTGCACGCATGACTATGTTTTGTATGGAATGTCGCTTGACCCCGCATTTGTATCTCCACCAACATGGCTGACATCTGGGTTTCTATTTTGCTTTGATGTCACTCGCAAGTCAAGGATATAGTGAGTGATTTCGGACACAGCAGCCGGAGGAAACTCATGAAGACACGGAGAGAACACGCAAACTCCACTGAGAAAGGCGCCTGTCGGCCATGAGGTTCAAAACCAGAACCTTCTTGCTGTGAGGCTACAGTGCTAACCACGACACCACCGTGCTGCCCAATCAATCAATCAATCAATCAATCAATCAATCACTTACTTCAGTAATAGCTTTATCCTGGTTACACACTCATAATGCCCTGTTGGGAAAATCACCTAAAACAATCTGCAAACAATTCATTCATTCATTCATTCATTCATTAGTTCATTCATTCATTCATTCATTCATGTTTCAACACGATTCCAAATTCCCAACCTATATTTTTCCTCTTTCTGCATCATGAAAACTCCAAATCCAGGATGGCATAGTCTAAAATAATAGATAGATAGATAGATAGATAGATAGATAGATAGATAGATAGATAGATAGATAGATAGATAGATAGATAGTTTGGGTGTGTCAATAATTTCAAAGTACCAGCAAGAATCCTGGATTCCAAAATAGATTATTAAACGTATTAAATAAATAAATAAATGGATGGATGGATGGATGGATAAATAAATCAATGACCAGTCAAAAGTTTGTACACCCCTACTGATTCATATGGTTTTCAAAGACTCAAAAGAGTTTTTCAAAAGAATTTGTAAGTGCATCAGTCTCCCCTCGGAGCTGAACTGATAAAGATAAAGATGCTCATTCGCAGGTAATGCGGCATGATGGTGCAGTGGTTCACACTGTCGCCTCACAGCAAGAAGGTTCTGGGTTCAAACCTCACAGCTACTGGGGACCTGTCTGCATGGGTTTCCTCCAACCGTTCAAAGACGTGCAGATTTGGTAAAATACTTTGGATGTACAAGCCAATGCATACTTAGTGCTTATCCCAAGCCCAGATAGATTGGGGAGGGTTGCGTCAGGTGTAAAAAAAAAATCAAAGGGATTGAAAATCAATTGTGACCTCGTGCTGTATTCCTCACGAAAACTATGTGATGAATCGTATCAACTTAAACATCTGTATTTTGTATTTTCTACATTGTAGAACAATACTGAAGACATCAAACTATGAAATAACATCTGGAACATATGAGGGTAAGTCAAAAAGTTCGAAGACAGATGTGATTTAAAACGGTGTGAAAGACATCCCCCAGAATTCTACAAAGAAGGAATTCTCCGATGGAAACACAGCTTGCAGAGGGGTTTAGGCTTAAATGGAGGATATGTAGAGAAATAGTTTTGTTATTTTCAAAAACAAATTTTTTTTTCAATTTGTCTTAGAACTTTTTGACTTACCCTTGTATTTGGAATGATGTGTTTAACCAAAAAAAAGTGTTTAAAAAAAATCAAAATATGTTTGATATTTTAGATTCTTCCAAGTAGCCACCGTTTACCTTGGTGATGCTTTGATGAGCATGAGTGCTGTTTAGACGTACGGTCCCTTGAAGGCGCCTGAAAATGTTTTTGTGTTGCACAAAAGAATATCAGAGGACATGAGTTTTTTGTCTTGCAACCTGAAAAAAACGTAAGCGCCCATAGAGTTTGTTTGACATGACAAAGAACCTCTGCGGCTGGTCTGTGGCCAGTCTATGGCTCGAAAATCAGCACGTCACACGCGCGCCCTCCATGCATTTCTTGCGTTTTTTGCACGTAGACCAGCCGTAGGAGCACGTTGTGACCTAGGCTTTAGGCGGACTTCTTAAAAAACCTACTGATGCTCTGCACGAATTGACTTTAGTGGGTTTTTTGTTTGTTTGTTTGTTTGTTTGTTTGTTTGTTTTGTTTTTTGTAGAAAGTGCCATCTTGCTGTCTTGAACAGCTTTAGACGTTGATTTAATTCTTCCTTGGACATTTCAGTTCTGTAATTTTCAAACTTCTTTGAGCTTTTTTTTCATTCCATATTTTGTTGCTTTTTTTTTGTATTTGTTGCCATTTTGTTTTTGAGTAGAGTTTTTATTTCATCTTCAATTGGTTCAGCAACATGCTCCGCCATTTTGTTTTTCTCTACTCACGGTATATGAGCTGATAGCCTAGTAATAGAGTTGCCAATCAGAGCGCACGATTGCTCATATCCAGTGAATACGGATAGAATAATTAACTTTATATGACACTGAAATTTATTGGATTTTTAAAAAATGAATTTTCTGTAATTGGAATTTTATTCATGAGATAATACGTATATTATCTTATATCTCACACTTTGGTCCAACAACCTTAGAGCGGTTTCAGGGTCACAGTGAATTTAGGAAGAAACTCTGAGTTGGAAAAGTTTACTGTCACAAAGTAGAGCAATAACTAAATCAGATTAGATTAGATTAGATTAGATTAGATTAGATTAGATTAGATTAGATTAGATTAGATTAGATTAGATTAGATTAGATTAGATTAGATTAGATTAGATTAGATTAGATTAGAAAGGAATTTATTTATTTATTTATTTTATTTATTTTAAGATCCCTAGCATTGATGCAATACTTTCTCTTTCATACTTTTTAAACCCTGAACCAAAATATCCTCTGCACCTCTGTAGGACGTTTTAAAAGTCCTGAGTCTGGATTTAATACGGAACGTGCTGTGATTTTTTTTTTTAAACCGTCCTTCATGCGGTTCCTGCAGCTGTGTAGCTCAGAATAAACCTGACTTCCTCTCTTTAGCTGAAGGTGAACGAGTGGAGAGAGCGGACGGAGGGATGATGGGATGGAGAGAAAGGAACAGAGAACGGATGGTGTCTCTCCCCTGGGCAGCCAGAGGGGTGTGCTACATCTCACCACTGGAGCGTGATGTGTGTCCTTGTACGTCTGTCGTGTTTCGCTGCATGGTGCCTCACGTGCGCTGTGTGTTCTGAACTCACGTGAGCTTACAAAATCCCGTGTTTCTGCTTCATAGTTATAACTTTATTAGAACTCAGACCCACAAGGTTGAGAAGATGAGCCTTTTATAACGCTCTAATACCCTATTTACATTTATGAACTGTAATAATGCCTTTATAAGACATGATACATGTCATTATAACTAGTTATAAAAAGGCATTACCGCCTTTAGTAATGTTTATACTGCTTTTATAAATGAATGCACTATATATAAGCAGTGTTTATAACCTTATATTACCAATAACAAATGCATTCTGCAGATTATTAGTGTTTTTATGATTTCTTGATAAAAAAAAACCAAGATGTCATGCAAAGATACTCGGTTTCTTTGATATCAATGTTATAATGTGTTATGAACACTATATGTTACACGGTACATTAAAGGAGAACTGAAGGCAATTTTTTAAATCAAAATTCTATTTCTCTCATTTTATTAAATATCGGAATGCATTTTTGATCGCTATTTTGTCGCTGCTATAGCAAGTTATGAGTGTTTGAAATATGCTCTGTAATATATCAGCCCATATGTCAAAGCAACGGCCGTAAACGAGATTCGTTGAGACCTGTGCGAGACATCGTAGGACGGAAGTAAAACATACAGTGGAAATCAAAGTGACCAACCCTGTGTCCAAAATTGCTCACTCGTTCACTACTCCCTACTCCCTACATAGGGAATTACTATATAAAGGACTATATAGTGAGCTCATTGGTAAAACGAAAAAAAAAAACTCTTTCGGACACTAGTCCGTCGCGCTGGTCTTTACGTCATTACTGTCGCGCAATTAAAACGTGCCAGATCAGTCGGCTGGTGGGTTTCAAAATAATAAATACATGCGTGTGTTTTTGTGATAAATCCATATTATACTGAGCACATTTCACACATTAATCAATACAAAGTACCTGCAGCTTTCAGTTCTTTTAAATCAAGGCTGAATACTTTCTTCTTTGCTGCTGCCTTTTATTAAATCAAATTTGAGACTTTTTATTTGATTTCTTTCAGCGCAACCATAATGCATGATGGGATATATTGCTTTGGTTAGTGACCATCATTGTACACTACTTTTTGTGATGCATTGTGGGATACTTTTTTGAGTGCACTATATAGGGTGTAAATAGTCCTCACTAAGGTTTCAGACAGCACTACAAAATTGAATAGAATAGTCTTTATTGTCCCAAAGGGATATTTGTTTTCACATCAGACAAGTCAATGTTATCAGGTTCAGCATTAATCAGATCTTTGTGACTCACATCTCATAAACAAGTACATACATACATAAACACCATTTACATATACACCTCCACATACAGTGGGGCAAAAAACTATTTAGTCAGCCACCAATTGTGCAAGTTCTCCCACTTAAAAAGATGAGAGAGGCCTGTAATTTTCATCATAGGTACACTTCAACTATGAGAGACAGAATGGGGGGAAAGAATCCAGGAAATCACATTGTAGGATTTTTAATGAATTAATTGGTAAACTCCTCGGTAAAATAAGTATTTGGTCACCTACAAACAAGCAAGATTTCTGGCTCTCACAGACCTGTAACAACTTCTTTAAGAGGCTCCTCTGTCCTCCACTCATTACCTGTATTAATGGCACCGGTTTGAACTCGTTATCAGTATAAAAGACACCTGTCCACAACCTCAAACAGTCACACTCCAAACTCCACTATGGCCAAGACCAAAGAGCTGTCAAAGGACACCAGAAACAAAATTATAGACCTGCACCAGGCTGGGAAGACTGAATCTGCAATAGGTAAGCAGCTTGGTGTGAAGAAATCAACTGTGGGAGCAATTATTAGAAAATGGAAGACATACAAGACCACTGATAATCTCCCTCGATCTGGGGCTCCACGCAAGATCTCACCCCGTGGGGTCAAAATGATCACAAGAACGGTGAGCAAAAATCCCAGAACCACACGGGGGGACCTAGTGAATGACCTGCAGAGAGCTGAGACCAAAGTAACAAAGGCTACCATCAGTAACACACTACGCCGCCAGGGACTCAAATCCTGCAGTGCCAGACATGTCCTCCTGCTTAAGCCAGTACATGTCCAGGCCCGTCTGAAGTTTGCTAGAGAGCATTTGGATGATCCAGAAGAGGATTGGGAGAATGTCATATGGTCAGATGAAACCAAAATAGAACTTTTTTGTAAAAACTCAACTTGTCGTGTTTGGAGGAGAAAGAATGCTGAGTTGCATCCAAAGAACACCATACCTACTGTGAAGCATGGGGGTGGAAACATCATGCTTTGGGGCTGTTTTTCTGCAAAGGGACCAGGACGACTGATCCGTGTAAAGGAAAGAATGAATGGGGCCATGTATCGTGAGATTTTGAGTGAAAACCTCCTTCCATCAGCAAGGGCATTGAAGATGAAACGTGGCTGGGTCTTTCAGCATGACAATGATCCCAAACACACTGCCCGGGCAATGAAGGAGTGGCTTCGTAAGAAGCATTTCAAGGTCCTGGAGTGGCCTAGCCAGTCTCCAGATCTCAACCCCATAGGAAATCTTTGGAGGGAGTTGAAAGTCCGTGTTGCCCAGCGACAGCCCCAAAACATCACTGCTCTAGAGGAGATCTGCATGGAGGAATGGGCCAAAATACCAGCAACAGTGTGTGAACACCTTGTGAAGACTTACAGAAAACGTTTGACCTCTGTCATTGCCAACAAAGTGTATATAACAAAGTATTGAGATGAACTTTTGTTATTGACCAAATACTTATTTTCCACCATAATTTGCAAATAAATTCTTTAAAAATCAGACAATGTGATTTTCTGGATTTTTTTTTTCTCATTCTGTCTCTCATAGTTGAGGTATACCTATGGTGAAAATTACAGGCCTCTCTCATCTTTTTAAGTGGGAGAACTTGCACAATTGGTGGCTGACTAAATACTTGTTTGCCCCACTGTACTTCCACATACATATACACATATACTCCTAGCTCCTACATACACCCCCATACTTTCACCAACCCTTCTTATTTACCCAGCTATGCCACCATACATACATTCATTGCCCCACATACAACACATATCTTCACTCATACTCCACCTCCACATTCTCTAATGTCACCATATTCAAGCATTTTTTATAACAAGTATTTTCCCTTCCAGCCCCCTGAGCATATAGCCCCACACTCAGCACCCCCACCCTCCCTCCACAGTTCAACTCCCTTCCTTTTCCGCATGAGGGGTGTATATTTTTCACAAAACTTTCTTTAATGCAGTGATCGTTGAGGAAACAAAACTTTTCTTGAAATGTGCTTTTTTCCAGTCCAGGGCTCTATATCTGCGGCCAGATGGAAGAAGGATGAAGAACCGGTTCAGAGGGTGGTCAGGGCTGCTTGCTATTGTGTGGGCTAGACGTGTGATGGCTGTGTCATTTGCTTCAGTGAGGCTGGGGGTGGGGAGATGTATTATTGTGTCCTCACTATATAGTGAGTAGGGAGTGATTTCGGGCACAGGGCAACATCTGCCAACGTTGTCAAAAGACGCGCGCCCTCTTTCGAATGCTGACGTTATCAAGCCGGAAGTTTTGTTTGTTTTGATAGCAATCAGGAAAGTTTGAAAAAAGTAGGCAGTAATCGTCATTTAAACTCGTTTTTGTGCAATATTTCGTCTGGAAAACAGTTTTCAAAATGGCAGCGCTGACACCTGGCTGACACTTCACGTTTCGAAGTCTCGCACAAGTCTCGTGAAGATCGCGTGGATAAGCGACGCCTGCCATGGACCAAACGAACTAAATTCAACACGGCTAAACACCAAATAGGCCGATAAGTATCATATTTAATTGCAATTAGTTGCCAATATGAGTCACGATATAAGGTTACTAAAACCGAAAACGTAATTGAATAACACGTTAATTAAGAAATAAAGCAAGTTTAAAAATGACTTCAGTTCTCCTTGAATGTATACAAAACAACATTAGATAGATAGATAGATAGATAGATAGATAGATAGATAGATAGATAGATAGATAGATAGATAGATAGATAGATAGATAGATAGATAGATAGATATAAATACTAAATAAATATATACTCAAATCTATAATCTTAGCTGTAAACATACATCTTCCGATGCTGCCTCTGGACACATCCTCAGTGATGTCCCTGGAATCATTGGGTGTTTCGGGTCTTTCAACATCATACGTGACCGAATCCTCGAGGCGACGACAAAGGGTGATGTCAGTGGGCAGCTACTAGGCCTGACAACAATCATTATCAGCTTCGCAGCTGAACAGTTTGGAGAGGAAAAGAAGAAAGGCTCGGGAACATCAGACACAAAGAACCACAGGGAGGTGAGGATCCATAACATCAGGCAGGAGATGAAAGTATTGAAAGCCCAGTTCAAGAAGGCAGAAGAGGAAAAGCGGACAAATCTATAATATTAAATATATATGATAAAATCTTAATTCTATATTAAAATGTTTAATTTATATTCTCTGTAAAACTCATCAAATCTTCAAATTTAAATCTCAGTATTAAATTCTATACTAATATGCCAATTGTTATACAGTTAGGCCCATAAATATTTGGACAGAGGCAACATTTTTCTAATTTTGGTTCTGTACATTACCACAATGAATTGTGAACAAAACAATTCAGATGCAGTTGAAGTTCAGACTTTCAGCTTTAATTCAGTGGGTTGAACAAAATGATTGCATAAAAATGTGAGGAACTAAAGCATTTTTTAAACACAATCCCTTCATTTCAGGGGCTCAAAAGTAATTGGACAAATTAAATAATTGTAAATAAAATGTTCATTTCTAATACTTGGTTGAAAACCCTTTGTTGGCAATGACTGCCTGAAGTCTTGAACTCATGGACATCACCAGACGCTGTGTTTCCTCCTTTTTAATGCTCTGCCAGGCCTTTACTGCAGCGGTTTTCAGTTGCTGTCTGTTTGCGGGCCTTTCTGTCTGAAGTTTAGTCTTTAACAAGTGAAATGCTGCTCAATTGGGTTGAGATCAGGTGACTGACTTGGCCATTCAAGAATATTCCACTTCTTTGCTTTAATAAACTCCTGGGTTGCTTTGGCTTTATGTTTTGGGTCATTGTCCATCTGTATTATGAAACGCCGACCAATCAGTTTGGCTGGATTTGAGCACACAGTATGTCTCTGAATACCTCAGAATTCATCCGGCTGCTTCTGTCCTGTGTCACATCATCAATAAACACTAGTGACCCAGTGCCACTGGCAGCCATGCATGCCCAAGCCATCACACTGCCTCCGCCGTGTTTTACAGATGATGTGGTATGCTTTGGATCATGAGCTGTACCACGCCTTCACCATACTTTTTTCTTTCCATCATTCTGGTAGAGGTTGATCTTGGTTTCATCTGTCCAAAGAATGTTCTTCCAGAACTGTGCTGGCTTTTTTAGATGTTTTTTTAGCAAAGTCCAATCTAGCCTTTTTATTCTTGAGGCTTATGAGTGGCTTGCACCGTGCAGTGAACCCTCTGTATTTACTTTCATGCAGTCTTCTCTTTATGGTAGATTTGGCTATTGATACGCCTACTTCCTGGAGAGTGTTGTTCACTTGGTTGGCTGTTGTGAAGGGGTTTCTCTTCACCATGGAAATTATTCTGTGATCATCCACCACTGTTGTCTTCTGTGGGCGTCCAGGTCTTTTTGCATTGATGAGTTCACCAGTGCTTTCTTTCTTTCTTTCTTTCTTTCTTTCTTTCTTTCTTTCTTTCTCAGGATGTACCAAACTGTAGATTTTGCCACTCCTAATATTGTAGCAATTTCTCGGATGGGTTTTTTCTGTTTTTGCAGCTTAAGGATGGCTTGTTTCACCTGCATGGAGAGCTGCTTTGACCGCATGTTTTCTTCACAGCAAAATCTTCCAAATGCAAGCACCACACCTCAGATCAACTCCAGGCCTTTTATCTGCTTAATTGAGAATGACATAACGAAGGAATTGCCCACACCTGCCCATGAAATAGACTTTGAGTCAATTGTCCAATTACTTTTGGTCCCTTTAAAAACAGGGTGGCACATGTTAAGGAGCTGAAACTCCTAAACCCTTCATCCAGTTTTAATGTGGATACCCTCAAATGAAAGCTGAAAGTCTGGACTTTATGTCCATGTCCATTATATAACTATAACTTGAATATGTTTCAGTAAACAGGTAAAAAAACAACAAAATTTGTGTCAGTGTCCAAATATATATGGACCTAAGTGTATATATATTCTAGGTTGTGGTATCTTAAATATGCTAATCTCAAATATCTATAAATATCTTAAACTACTGTCATGCGGATATCCTGAATACCTCTCCATATCCTACACGCACTAAACATCTCATCTCATCTCATCTCATTATCTCTAGCTTTATCCTGTTCTACAGGGTCGCAGGCAAACTGGAGCCTATCCCAGCTGACGACTGGCGAAAGGCGGGGTACACCCTGGACAAGTGCACTAAACATCATGAATAAATATTTTTTTATGTGTAGCTTGTGTTCAGATACATTTCAATATTTTTAAGGATGAATATTTGACTCGTTTATCCAGTGTGGCTGTAATGTTCAGTAAATCAGTGTGACTGGAGTGAGGTCACATTCTTAAAATGTTGTCCTTTTTAAAACGTATATCTGCTTGTAAACACCACTGACGATGTGCTATAAACCATGACAGCAAGTTATATCGCAGTCACGTCGTCTCAGCTGTCGTTCTACACCGGACTCTGAGGCTGTGTTCCTCTGAGTGACTGCGAAATCTCACAAAAACACCAGCGTGTGCAGCGAGTGTTACTTCCTGCCGCTCTGTTTCCCTTTTTGTGAAGGTGTTGCTGACATTCTCAAGCTCAAATGAACACGACAAATGGAACCTCAATTTTAAATTTGTCCTCTCATTTTGAATCTCGCTATCTCTTTTACATGGTTGTCAAGATTCAGCGTTTTGTTTTGTTTTTTCCTGGCTTGGTAAGCAGGTGAGTAATCACCTCGTGCTTAACAAAGACTGCTGTAAATTTACAGGAAATCACATCCACACCAGCAGAGGGCCCTCTAACTGGAACTGAATACCGTTCCACTCATTATAACAGGCTGTTTCAAGCAGGTCCAAACTATGTGACATTGCGAAGTATTGCCAACATCTCTGAGTAACTCGCAAGCCTTTTATCTTCATGATCTTTACCTTCACCTTGTTTAAGAACTACTTTGTGTCTGGATCAACCGTATTCGTCTTTGATGTCGGACTGTGGACTGAGATATAGAGGACGTTGCACAGTCACACAAAGATATGAATTTATCTTTGAGTGGTGAAAATATTTTCAACAGAAGAAGATAAACTTCATATCTTCGCACCACTGTGTAATGTTCTTTGTATTATATGGACACATCCACAAAAAAAAAATGCAAGTTAATCAAAAGAATTTTAATTTTGAATCAGTTCACCATTTTGACAACACGCATCTAGTCAGCAGGAAAACACTCAAAGTGACATCATCAGAGTGAAATATCGGGATTTTTTTTTTTTTTGTGGTCCAGTTTCCATCAAATCCTGCGCTCTGATTGGCTGGTGAGCAGGCCCGTATCCTATGATACAGACCCCAGTTACGGACCCTGGATACGGACCTCTGGCGACTCGCTCGTTCACAGCAACAACAACAAACATAGTAGCAATTTTTGTCAACAGTTATTTTCGCATTTCTCAGGAGAATAGCATTAATTTTACAGCATGGATAGCGATAACGACAGTGTTCACAGCGAAAGCGAGTTTTACTACCCTGAGGAAGAAGAAATAAAAGAAAACATTTCAGGAGAAAGCTAAAAACCTGTAACTTGCTAACGCCGAGCAAAAACATGGCTGAATCCTGAATGACTCCTATTTGTATAAATAGGGGACTACATAGGCGTCAAAATGTAGTTTTTTCCTGCCATGGAAGTGCACTTGTATACCGAGGAGGAAGCCATTTGCATTACATCCATGAATGAGGATTCAAAATGGCGGCTTGGTTCGGTTTTCCCTTTCGGGCGCTCTCGTTTTCTGTTAGAATTTGGTAAAGAAAAAAATAAATATATTATTTACCAGCTTAAGGTCGGTCCGTATGGTGGAATACCGTGACCTCGGCCTTGAATACTGACCTCGACCCAGAGGGCCTCGCTCAGTACTTTCAGGACCTCGGTCACGGTATTTCACCAAACAGACCTCCTAGCTGGTAAATAACATATATTTATTATACATACAGGACACTTTTTCGATGGAATAAAAGCACGTGTTCTATTCCCTTCTAGCGGGTTTCGTTCATTTGGTTTGATAGCATGCAATATTGTTAGCATATCACTTATCCTACATGTATTGCGTCACTCTACTCAATGGAGAATGAGCATTAAATATGATTTATGATATTGCATGGTTGTCAAGACAACATGATGTCACACATCGGAGACATAAAACTTCCATGCTAGCGAACGACTGTGACAATTTGACTGTGAAACAAACATGGCCACCAGGTTTGCTTCATTAAATATGGAAGATTTTGAGAGAATTTTGAAAGAGAAAGACACGTTGAACACCAGAAAGGAATGTGCATGTATAATAATAATAATGGGGCGGCACGGTGGTGTAGTGGTTAGTGCTGTCGCCTCACAGCAAGAAGGTCCTGGGTTTGAGCCCCGTGGCCGGCGAGGGCCTTTCTGTGCGGAGTTTGCATGTTCTCCCCGTGTCTGCGTGGGTTTCCTCCGGGTGCTCCGGTTTCCCCCACAGTCCAAAGACATGCAGGTTAGGTTAACTGGTGACTCTAAATTGACCGTAGGTGTGAATGTGAGTGTGAATGGTTGTCTGTGTCTATGTGTCAGCCCTGTGATGACCTGGCGACTTGTCCAGGGTGTACCCCACCTTTCGCCCGTAGTCAGCTGGGATAGGCTCCAGCTTGCCTGCAACCCTGTAGAAGGATGGAGCGGCTACAGATAATGAGATGAGAGATGAGATAATTATTATGAAATTATGAAAGAATGAAAGAAATTAAATATAACATTTGAAATCCTGATTTGTTTGGGCTTTCTCTGAAGGCCCAGAAGACCCTGATGGTTCCCCTCTGATGTAATATAATAACTAAAAACAAAAACATTATCCCTTGCAATGACTTGTTAGAAATTTGGCAAAGATGAGTCAGTAAACCAAAGACTGGTGTGATCTTCAGTCTCTTGATGTTTATTCATGTGATTGAAGAACCTTACTAGGAAGTGTAAGCTTGCATTTCTGTTTTTTTTCCCCCATTTTGTAGCTAATTTAGTCACCTGACAATTACCACTCAACAGTCAGCTCAACTTCATCGAAAGGTTCAGAAATGCTTCCTCTGAAACACGTCAATTTTCAGACTGAACCACTTCTTTTCAGACTGCATCACAGGGCAGCGTTAAAGAAAAGCAAAAAGTGCTATCTACCCTCTTCTGCATACACAAGCTCAGAGATGGCTACGATTAGTGAGCTAGTGTTACTGTGATTGACAGTGGAGTGAGACTAAGCCCCTCCCAGCTAGAAAGCATGGCCAATTTTGCGTTATCGTGGATGGCTGTGAGATCATTGGGATTCAAACTCATCTCTGGACCATCAGTCTCTGATCCGATCTCCGAACAGAAAGGCGAATTCATTTCTGTTGCCCTTGACATGGCACAGCTCATTTCCACCATTACACCCAGCTTCAGACAATACGTCATGAATAAAACAAGGAAGATTGTGTTGTTACAGACAAATAATTCACACCGGAGTGGTGTGATACAGCCCAAACTGTATCTGAACTTATTAACATCATGAAGTGGATTGTTTTCCCATGACAGCATAGACCCAAGTGTGTTCATTCCTGACATAATGTCGAGCCCTGAATCTAGGTTCACACTGAGAAGACCTTGAAGAGGACCAAGATTAGAGAAATATCTGACTTGTCCATTTTTGCAGCGTGTTTGGGTTTTGGTTCCTCCTCGATATTTACTCTCACACTTTTAAATCCCTAAACACTGAATCAATATTTCAGCATATCATCATGTTTGTTTCCTTGACTTCTCTTGCTCCATGAAGATGTTCTCAAGGAACTTTCAGAGGCACATGAATAGATAAATTTGTCTTTACTGCTGAACTCCTACGCGAGTGCTGCATGTCAGGATGGTGAAAAAAAGACGAAAATAGCACATGCGCTCATCATTTAAACGTGGCCGGGTTGGATGTGATTTTCAGAATAACAGCACAGAAGAAAAAATCACACTTCGAGTGATATTTGTAATATTAACCTTCATCCTACCAAGTGGGGTCCATCTGGACCCCGCACCTATATGTTTGTTTGCCATTTTAAAAATATGTGACATACTGCCTCACCGTTTTATGAATTTGTCGGAATTTATGTCTTAATTAAAACACTAAAGCACCGGAAGATCAGCTTTTTGCATTGTGAAGGTATAATTAATTTGTTACTGGGGTCCAACCGGACCCGAGAGTAAAGTTTATCTGTCTTTCATTTTATAATTGAATAGCACACTGAAAGTTAACTTCTTTTATTTCTTTTATGTTCCATAATGAAACTACCAAGGCATTCCTTCTTGGGGTCCGTGTGGACCCCACTGCTGCAATAAGCACAGGCTGCAAAACAAAAGCCCTAGATTATTTTACAATTACTTTTTTGTTTTAAATTCTGTAAGAAAAGACCTAAGTTGTAATCCAGAATGTTTTACAGCTGCATGAGCTGCAAAAATCATGTATATAATGCCAATTTTTTTTTTGTGGCGCTATAATTTGCTACATGTATGCTAGTTATTGCAATATTATTGCAATGTTATTGCATTTATAATACATCATTGATATTCAGCCATAGTGGATTTTGTTCTTCAATAAAGTTATGTCTGTTTGCTGCATTGAATTGGTTCTTACTGCATTGATTTCAAGGTATTCCCTCCTGGGGTCCATACGGACCCCACCTGGTAGTTTGTGTATGTAAAATTGGCTGGTAGGATGAAGGTTAAGTGTGTTCTTTATGCCTTGGGCCCTTTAGTGTATTGCTGTTATTAATACAAGATGTTCTGAACAAAACTTATCTGGTGATTTTGTCTTTATAAGCTTTAATTTTAAAGAAAAGTATTGGGGTCCAAACGGACCCCACATGGTAAGATTAAGGTGTAAAATAGCATGGTAGGATGAGGGTTAATTAGTATTTTTTTTTTTAAAGGAGAGTTTTGAGTTTATCCCATAGCTCCATTTGTAAACTCACTGACTCCACATGGGGTTGTGGTTGTGACCCCTAGTTTGGGAGCTGCTTTGTTGTAAAAAAAAAAAAAAAAAATCATGATTTTTATAATAATTCCCATATTAGAAGATAAATAGTGCAATTGCTGTCGGTAAGTCATGGTAAATTGTGTCGTGATTATTGGTTTGGACGTCTTGACAAGATGGAGCGTGCTTGATTACAACTAAATGAAACAGTGCCAGTTTTCCATGACAGAGTGCTCTGAAACATTGTTAGTGAAGATCCACAAATCGATTCCTGAGACAGTCCAATTTTTAACGCCAGTCTATTTTTATTCATTTTTTTTTTTTACTCATGTTTTGTCATATGCATTAACAAGCACGAATTTGCTCTGGCAGGAGGGGAAAAGTGTTCAATTAGAGGCCACTGAATTACAGACCTGACGAGGGCAAGGTTTAATGATCAGGCCTGCGAGTGTTATTTTTTATTATACATCATTTTTCTGTTTTCGCGCTTTTATGTGATGACCCGAACCACTCAACCTACAACTTTCCTTTTTTAGTAGATAATTGTAGTGAAAATATTGTTATATTGCTGATTGAGCCAGGAGGTAACGCTGTTTATCGAACCACAGCTCCATCCAGAACGTACTGTAGTGGCTGCTGACTGTGAGGCTGATCTCGCTCCAGCAGTGCTCTTGTTCCGTCTGCTTTTCCTCCATTTTCTCTACGGTTTGATCTCGGACAACTCCCATCCATCAGCCTGTCCCTTTGTGACACGTGAAACCAGCAACCTCCATCTTTTTAAATCGTTGCTTGGGCTTCGTACATTCCAAGGAATTCGCCATCTGCCCTCTTCCACATACCTGAGCTTACAGATACTCACGAGTGCCAAGTGTCACTGTGATTGACATGAACATTACAGTAATGCCCTACTTATGGTCCATGATTTCTTAACATCCCAAATAACTCTGTCGTTCTCATGACCGTTTCTGTAGTAACGGGTCATTCAGAGGGACTTGTATCGCAAATTGTTTTGATTTTTTCTCAACAGAGGTGTTTACTTAACATTTATGGAAGGAGTCTCCAGTATCAGTGTAAGTTTTCAGACACAGGAAGAGTTAAAACTGTACAGCAGAATTTTTTCCTGTCTGAATGGGTTCAAGAAAAAGTTTTTGGAAGAACCCTTAACTATTTAAAGAACCCTTTTAGTGCCATACTTCCGAACATTAGCAGTAAACTATTCCGCGTGTCAGTCATCATCTCCAAGCGATACAGGAGTCCTGTTTTTTTTAAGTTGCTTTTGGAAAAGAAAAAGATTATAAAAATCATAATATTTGTTTAAAAAAAAGTAAAATGGCTGTTAATGATCCTGATGTTAGTCCTTTCTCTGAGAATATTAATATTATTATGACTGTAGAAAGTGAGATGAAATTTATCCTGCAAGAATACACAAAAGAACTCAAATGAAAGAATCGTGTATGTGTGTGTGTGTGTGTGTGTGTGTGTTCGAAATATCTTTTAAATCTTTTAATCTTTTCAAAATTCTCTTCACTCAGTGAATAAACATTTCATGTGACAAAACTGGTGAGTCAAGGTGAAAGACCCCAAGAAGAAAGAACAAATGGAGATTACAACACGAGTCACGAGATTTCTCTCAGCCTCATGGATGAGATTAAAAAAAAAAAAAAGTCTCTTTCACTAACAACATTATCATTAAAGGCAAAATGCTGTGGGAATTTTTTATTGTTGTTGTTGATGGTGGTGGTGTTTTTGAAATAACATACATCAATGTGACTTCTGGACGTATTGAGCCTTTTAAAGTGGACTGGGATCTTCCTCCCCTCCCCAAATCTGTCCCTCTGAGTTACGTGTTGGTCCTGGGATCGAGATGCTGAACCTCTTCTGCTCCTCGGACCTGCCTGATCCATCCTGGTGCCCTGTGTCTGGTTGGAGTCTCATCACATCGCTCCTGTGGAGGACGGCCCCATGTGGACAGTTGGGGGTCGCGCCTGGAGGACGCTCTGGACTCTTGCAGTGGTGCTTTTGTGGCTGGGGACTGCAGTTGGCTTGCTGACTTTGGGACTGCGGTTGTCGTGGGCGGTTTTGCGCTCGGGTTTCTGTCGGTGGGGGGTTGTGGCATCAACGTATGGAATCAATTCTGTGCCAAAATGTTCATACAATACTTTTGAAATATCAAACAAAAACGACAAATCTCATCTCATCTCATTATCTCTAGCCGCTTTATCCTGTTCTACAGGGTCGCAGGCAAGCTGGAGCCTATCCCAGCTGACTACGGGTGAAAGGCGGGGTACACCCTGGACAAGTCGCCAGGTCATCACAGGGCTGACACATAGACACAGACAACCATTCACACTCACATTCACACCTACGCTCAATTTAGAGCCACCAGTTAACCTAACCTGCATGTCTTTGGACTGTGGGGGAAACCGGAGCACCCGGAGGAAACCCACGCGGACACGGGGAGAACATGCAAACTCTGCACAGAAAGGCCCTCGCCGGCCACGGGGCTCGAACCCGGACCTTCTTGCTGTGAGGCGACAGCGCTAACTACTACACCACCGTGCCGCCAAAACGACAAATCAAAATACAAAAAAAAAGTATTTTTTTTAGACTGGCAAACAAATTATTCGTGTAATCGTGCAAAATATCAGTCTATTACTCTTCAGAAACCTTTTATTTTTGTTCCGTGTCTTTCTCAGTTTTGTTTGACGTAATTTATTTTGGTTGCGATTCCAGCTTTCTCGTTTGCGCTCCCTGACTTTTTGCTTGCAGTTTTGGCACAAACTTCACGTGTGGGTGGGCTGTCCAGGAATGCATTCCCATTGGCTAACTTGTGTTTAACACATTATGCAGGCGTGTTTAACGTTAGCAAGACAGCTATTATATTGGGTAGTGGAGCTAAGGCTAACATTTGACTTGCCACGAAACACCTGCATAATGTGCACTACTGCAACACATACAACACATCTGTCCCGCACTTACACTTTGTTGAATTAATTCAATATCATAGTCGCCACTGAAGTCCACTCGATCCTTGTTTACCGTCAATGGATCGGTCACTCGCCAAACAGTCCGCCAGAATCCGAGTAGGAAATGGCCGCAACAGCCTCCGGGGGAATGGCTGAGCGTAGCTGTCAGTCAAACACAAGTTAGCCAATGGGAATGCATTCCTGGACAGCCCACCCACACGGGAAGTTTGTGCCAAAACTGCAAGCAAAAAGTCAGGGAGTGCAAACGAGAAAGCTGGAATCGCAACCAAAATAAATTACGTCAAACAAAACTGAGAAAGACGCGGAACAAAAATAAAAGGTTTCTGAAGAGTAATAGACTGATATTTTGCATGATTACACGAATAATTTGTTTGCCAGTCTAAAAAAAATTGACTTTTTTTTTTGTATTTTGATTTGTCGTTTTTGTTTGATATTTCAAAAGTATTGTATGAACATTTTGGCACAAAATTGATTCCATATCAACGAGGCTGTTGATGTCGTGGTCATGTTGTCTGTTGTTGCCCAGGTGAGGATGGGTCCCCTTTTGGGTCTGGTTCCTCTCGAGGTTTCTTCCTCGTGTCGTCTGGGTTTTTTTTTTCCTTGCTGCTGTCACCACGGGCGTGCTCATTGGGGATGAAATTGGCTTGTATTTTGGGTCGTTCAAATTCTGTAAAGCTGCTTTGCGACAATGTTTATTCTTAAAAGCGTTATACAAATAAACTTGACTTCCCAGTGTGTAATGGCCATTTAAAAAAAAAAAAAACAGGAACAGGAGAGAGGACAGGCCAGTTCCAAAAGTCTCTGTTTACTATTTAGTAACATCCCTCATTAACATATGACCGCCCAGAGCAATCAGAATCAAGAAGGTGTTGGTGTTGTGTGATCAGCGCATTTCAGTGAAGACATTTTTATCAACTTTGGGCCATATCAGATGGACTTTGCTACAAAGCTGGTATTGAAGGATGGAGCCAACTGTGTTTGCAAACCGTAAGTGTTCAAAATAAAAAAAAAGCAAATAAGAGTCATTTATACTGCCATTTGCACAAACATTCAAGAACAAATATATATAAAGCAAAAATACAGATCTGGAATTATTGGATCCATAAAACAAAGGTCCATAAGCACTGTTCAAGTAAGAGTCCTTCAAGTAAGTCCAGCCATTAAACCTCTGTACACTCGGTGGCGCTGTATAGAAAGAGGAAAAAACGCTCCTTGTCATGTCACAGCTCCTTACATCAGCCCCTGAGCTTGATGGGATTTGCGGTCCTCCAAGTTCCGACGCACCCACATGGATACTACCTCTGTATTCCTTTTTTTTTAAGATATTTTTTGGGCTTCTTTCACCTCCATTGGATAGGACAGTGCAGAGACAGGAAACGAGTGGGGGAGAGAGACGGGGAGGGATCAGGAAACGACCTCGGGCCGGAACCGAACCCGGGTCCCCGGACCCACGGCATAGCGCCCCATCCACCTGAGCCACGACGCCCCCTACCTCTGTATTCCTGTCATCATATTGCGTGACAAACGGATAGCCCATGAGGTTATTGGGAGCAGGACCTTCTTTCGGCTGTTTTTTCATGTGACTGGGAGCACAGGAGGATCATCATCAACAATGCAAGTCAAGTCAACTTTATTTTTATAGCGGTTTTAACAATAGACATTGTCGCAAAGCAGCTTTACAGAATTTAAATGACTTTAAACATGAGCTAATTTGATCCCTAATCTATCCCCAGTGAGCAAGACTGTGGCGACGGTGGCGAGGAAAAACTCCCTCAGACAACATGAGGAAGAAACCTCGAGAGGAACCAGACTCTAAACAGAACCCATCCACTGCAATAAGTGGAGAGGCATGAAGGATCCTTGGTTTTTCACGCACTTCAGGCAGTTAGCTGTTGCTAGTCCGGGTTAGCTTGGCAACATAGCTTACCTAGTGTTAGAGATGTGATCGGACACACACTCTATTGGAAATTTTATATGTGTATACTGGAATATTTCGTTCACACATACACAAGCATCAGGATGTCGTCATAATAATATCAACATGATAACCATCGCAAAACTATTCCATATAGTGGCGGGCAGCTTGATTCACTTAAGTGAACCAATTCTTTCAAATAGTCCGGGTATTTTCTTCGTCCACGCTTTCTTGTTATTTGTTATGCTTGTGTCACACATTGGCGTTTCAGCCTTGTGTATGTACGGTGTATCAGGATACGTGGCAGTAAGAAAAGAACGTCACAGCATCGCCAGCTTACATAGCTAATACTATAGGACGTGTAATACAATCTCCTTGTATGCCAGGATGCGGCGTATTTTTAAGTCTGCACTTAAAAATCTGTAGCACATACATAGCAGCTTTGATATGTCATACATTTGTCATGTGTACGCTGTAAAAACAAAAGCTACGCAGCAGTGACACAGTGGGAACGTTGCTCAAACACCTATTACGCCGTGCAACTGCTTTAGTTGACATGTGTCTGATGAAGGTGGCTCCGGGGCTGGCTGGGTGGATGCAGCTGATGTCGTCTCTCTTCCCTTTGCCCTTCTTGGGTCTTGACTTCTTTGCTGGCATGATGCTTTCTTGACTGTGACAAATGACAACAAACACAGCATGGGGGCCCTTTTATACCCACCTGTGAATGCCGCAGATACGCCACAGGTACACAGCAGCAATGTCACACATAAGAACGAAATGCCATGCCAACAAAACAGTTACACCACCGCAACGCATCATACTCCATGCGTATGCCATAACTTTACATCCCTTGAGCCCCATATAAACCCCAGATATGCCACAGTAACGCCACACATACACTATGTACATCACAGGGCTTTAATTGTGGACAAAATACGCCTCATTTCTTGCCATTTGACTCACACGCCGCTTATGTGGCAAGATATGAGACAGTGTGACATGAGCGTTAATTGCTATTAGCACATTGCTGTCCGTAATGATGCCAAAGGTTTCCGACTAACGGTATTCAGTGGACTGGGAGAAGCAGGATTAGAAAAAAAAACGAATGACTACAAATGACTCATCTCATCTCATTATCTGTAGCCGCTTTATCCTGTTCTACAGGGTCGCAGGCGAGCTGGAGCCTATCCCAGCTGACTACGGGCGAAAGGCGGGGTACACCCTGGACAAGTCGCCAGGTCATCACAGGGCTGACACATAGACACAGACAACCATTCACACCTACGCTCAATTTAGAGTCACCAGTTAACCTAACCTGCATGTCCTTGGACTGTGGGGGAAACCGAAGCACCCGGAGGAAACCCACACGGACACGGGGAGAACATGCAAACTCCACACAGAAAGGCCCTCGCCGGCCCCGGGGCTCGAACCCGGACCTTCTTGCTGTGAGGTGACAGTGCTAACCACTACACCACCGTGCCGCCCCCCAATGTGCTTTGCGACTCGGGCAATTTTAAAACTTTGAAATCACGAGTGAAATTGATCCTTAATTTTACTTGGCCCCATACGATTACTTGTTTATAATATATAGGGCCAAATTCATACTTCGGAAGCCATTCAAGTTCACCACATTTGTCATTCACGTTTTCTGAACCAATCAGGGTGCAAGACTATCTTGCACGTTTGAATCAGTTTCTAAAGCGTCTTTCATCATGACACGGCGACACGACATGAGAATTTTGAGGTTTATCATTTCTTCGTCAAATATAGCGAAATACGGCATTACTGAGTCAGTAGAGTCAGCCATTTTTTGGACAAAATTTGCTAATTTTTGTAACCGTAACCAAGCAACGAACTAGCCAATAGCATTTCAGAAATACGGCCCCGTGTTCAGGAAAAAAAGCCCTCCTTGATTGACCAATCAGAATTGAGTAATTTGGCCCTATGTATTATAATAGATATAATAATATGATTGATATGAGTCAAATATTCCATGCACTGAGAGGATCTGGGTAAAATGATGGATTTTCTGAGGTGTAAAGTAAATAGTACGATGCCGGTCACCGAAGAGAATCCATCATTTCAACTGGAGTGCATGATATATTTGTTTTATATCCCTCATCAAAAATTCCATGCGAAAAGTGTTAACTTTTAACTTCCGTCTATGAGATTGAATCTCGGCATAAACTCACCAGAGGCAGCCGGGTTTGTTGTTTCCGTCGGAGCCGGCGCATGTGCAATGTACCATCTTCAGACCTTCGGACAGAACTGTTTACGCTTTGTGTTTTTTGGTGGTATGATACAGCTGCTCGAATGTAAATGAGAACAGGGACACTCCAAACTCTAAATGTAAATCTAACTGGATAAAAAAATATGATACGATTTTTTTTCCTTAAATAAATAGAAAATCTTATTCTTGGTAAATATGAGGACTCAAACAGTTCCTGACGTGCTGTTATAAGAAAGTAATCCACTTCAGGTCACATCACATGACAGTGTTGATTATTTTCTTGTAAGAGTACAACACAGTGTATTTTATTCCTGACTCCTGCCAGAGGTAAAAACAATTTATGATCAAGTTATGATCTCATTATGAAGTTATTATGAAGAGAAATATTTGATTAAAACACAGAAAGAAAACATACAATGGCTGTGAAATCCTTTGGCAGCATCACTATATGTGAATTAATTTCATTTACACATAAACCCTTTTCAAACATAATGAACTCGAACTGAAGTGTTGATTGAGTCCCCGGCTTTTCTGTTGGAATATTTCTGACCCTGTCTTTACAACGGATTTCTGACTTTGTAAAGAGAGAGAGAGAGAGAGAGAGATAGTCCATGAATTATGTTGTAAGTGCAATCACTGAGCATCAGCTAAAATGTTTTGAGCAGTCTGATGTACGGTGGCCCACAAGCGCCATTACTGCACTCTGGATTCGATTTCTCCGGATGCTGTCACGCTTATTGACTTTTTTGGCTTTTCATATTTACACTTTTAGATGATTGGTGGTTTCCGTACTTGTCTTGCTTACCCGGTGACCAAATTGATGACAAAATTAAGAATGATTGGAGAATGTTGGCACTCAAAGAGAGAAAGCGAGAGCCAAAGAGCCAGTGCTGGACTCCACACTTGGATTAGACTCACTTATAAATTGCAAAAGAGCCTGAATGAATAAACCTTCAATTTTAAACAGTTTTCAACAATGATGACCGTCTGTCTATCTATCCACCCATAATTTATCCGTCCATCCATCTATTCATCTGTAATGTCTGTCTGTTCATCTGTCTGTCCATCCATCCATCTATCTATCTATCTATCTATCTATCTATCTGTCCACCCATCTGTTCATACAGCCATCCATCTATCCATCCATATATCTGTTTACTCATCTGTCAGTACAGCCATCATCTATCTATCTATCTGTCTATCCATCCACCCATCTATCTGTCCACCTGTCTGTTCATACAGCCATCCATCCGTCTGTCCACCCATCTGTCCGTACATCCATCCATCCGTTTATCTGTCTACCCATCTATCTGTACATCTATCTATTTTTCTGTCTGCCTGTCTCTGTCTATCCACCCACCTATCTATCTGTCTGTCCACACAGCCATCCATCCATCCATCTGTCCATCCATCCATCCTCTATCTTTATGTCTGTCTGGCTGTCCATCTGTCTGTCTACTCATCTATCCATCCATCTTCCAATCTTGCTATTTATTTGTCTGTCTATCCATCCCTTGAACTTCACAAGAAAAATCACAGCATCTTCACTGGGAAAACTTACCACCTCTAATTGTTACAAAGCACTGACTCTGGAGACTCCTTCCATAAACATTAAACTGTCTCTCCTGACCACTGAACTCAACAGATCAATGATTAAATTTATCATTTTGTTACTATGGAAATGATAATGTATTAAAACTGTTAAGGTTTTGCTGGGATTCTGGTGTGATAATCCAGCAAACCCCCACTAGGCCACCAGGGGGATGACTCAAGTGCAAAGGCGTGAGGCGAAAGTAGAGTATCAAAAACAGTTTATTTACACTATATACACTATTTACAATCCAGGGCAAAAACAAAGTATAATCCAGAGGTTCTGGGGCAAAAAACAAAAAGTATAATCCAAAATGCAAAACACTCAGATCAATCAAAAAAAGAAAATCCAAAAGTTCAAAGACCAAATAAGAAAAAGGCAAAAATGTAAATGCTCAGAAGATACCAAAGGTTAAGTGAAAAATCCAACAAGAAACCAAAAGGCCAAAACCACAAAAGCAAGGCCACGGGCCAGAGGCTCTAACAAAAAGCATTACAGCACAAGGACTCCATGACAAGGGAACAAACAGAGGGGTATTTATACACAAACTAATTAAGGAACAGGGCGGGGCAGGAAACAGGCAATCAAGACAAACACAGTGGCGGCCTCTAGAGGCCAAAACAAACATGACAAGATAAACATAACAGCGGCCTCTAGAGGCCAAAACAGTCCCAGTCCTAACAAAAACGAGTGTTTTAGTTACAGGAAATTAATCAACACTTTCTAAATCGAGACCTCAACAGCACTGAGATATACTGTAACGATGCACGTCATATAATATCCTCAGTCTAAATTTGTTGAACTTCACATCACTTTTGTCACAAGTACGGTAAGAAAGCGCATGCTGAGGCCTACAGCAACATTATTAACCCATGCTAATGTAGCATGCTAAGTCGAACAGCTTCACGCACAGCTGTTGAGAGAGGGGCTCTCGAGAATGCGTGTTCTCGAGAGCCCCTGGCATCACAGGGTGCAATAAGAGTCCTTGTAAATCGAAGATGCCGTCATCATGTAGGCCATGTTGGGCATTATGTGAGATCAAAGCTGAGACTCGTTACCAGCAAGAAAAACGACTGGTGTGCTGTCTGTCAAATTGAATTTTGAGAGAATCATGGACTTCCTCAGCATGGCCTTTGAGCAATCCCGACAGCAATCCGTCTCAAATATCCGGCTGGGGAAGTCTTCAAATGGCTTCCATTAGCTGTTAAGAGCATACCGCCTTGTTTAGGATCTGACTCAGAGTTTCCTTACTGCAAAACATGATGCGGTAAATAACCTGATCACTGAAACACCAGGATTAAGTTAAAATGTTTTATACAACAATGCTGCTGAATTCTCGAACCTGATTAGTTGATTAATTTTTTTTCTTACAGCAGCTCTGAGTAGTGATGAGTGAGTAGTGACTAGTGACTATGGACTAGTGAGAAATGACTAGTGATTAGTGAGTATGGACTAGTGAGTAATGAGGAGTGAGCAAGGGCAAGTGAATAATGACTACTGACTAGTGAGTTAGGACTAGTGAGCAGTGAGTAGGGACTAGTGAGTAGTGACAAATAGTGAATAGTGAATAGGGAGTAGTGTGTAGGGACTAGTACCGTAAGTAATGAGTAGGGACGAGTGAGTAGTGACTAGGGACGAGTGGGTAGTGACTAGGGACTAGTGAGAAGGGATGAGTGAGTAGTGACTAGGGACGAGTGGGTAGTGACTAGGGACTAGTGAATAGTGAGAAGGGACGAGTGAGTAGTGACTAGGGACTAGTGAATAGTGAGTAGGGACTAGTGAGAAGGGACGAGTGAGTAGTGACTAGGGATGAGTGGGTAGTGACTAGGGACTAGTGAATAGTGAGTAGGGACGAGTGAGTAGCGACTAGGGACTAGTGAATAGTGAGTAGGGACTAGTGAGAAGGGAAGAGTGAGTAGTGACTAGAGACTAGTGAATAGTGAGTAGAGACTGGGGGATGGGATGAGTGAGTAGGGACTAGTGAGTAGTGACTAGGGACAAGTGAATAGTGAGTAGGGACAAGTGAGTAGTGACTATGGACTAGTGAATAGGGACTAGTGAGTAGTGATGAGTGAGTCATGAATAGTGAGTAGTGCAGCTGAAAATCACAGGTTTACATGAATGTGTTCATATCGTTTCTATAGTAACAGCTCGCTCACTGTGAACCCTGATCATAACCTGTGAATTTTTTTCCGAAGGAGATGTTTACTGAACAGTTATGGAAGGAGTCTCCAGTGTCAGCACTTCGTAAATTTTCCGCCGATTCTTCTGGAGAAAAAAGCCGACATTTTGTGTTTGTTTCTCCTTTGTAACGTTACAACTGGAGTATTTTGTCTTTAAGAGAGAACAGAAGAGAGGCTGCTGAAGGAACGACTGTTCATAGGTGCTGTAACATCAGCGATAACAGGAAGTGGCTTGTTTCACAGATGTTCCACAGTGTTATGTGTAACTACAAGTGGATAAAAACTATGACTTGTTATTCTTTATTATTGCTGTGGTATCAGAGGAATAAAACACTTCATAGTTCAGGGTGTGTTACTGAACAAGTGTTACTGTGTACTACAGAATATAAAGAACTTTCTGTGTGTGTGTGTGTGTGTGTGTGTGTGTGTGTGTGTGTGTGTGTGTGTGTGCGCATTTGCTTTACTAGGGTATAAAGTATGTGTGGACTACACGGTGTGAATATTTTTTAATCCACATCTGTCTTCTTCTTCTTCTTTTTTGATTGCATCAGCAGTTTGAAAATTGTGCACACTCTCTGTTTTAGTTTACAGTGGAACACCCTGCTCAAGGTAGGACGTTCAGTAACATGCGCACACACACACACACACACACACACACACAGAGAGAGAGAGGAGAACCTGCAGACGCTGCAGGGACTGTTCCTCAGGGAGTGTGTGTTTGATAGGAGCCACATCTGTTTTGACAGGCAGATGGCATTTTAAGCAGATCTTGTAATCAGGAAGAAGGACACAGGAATCGCTCTCAGGGATGATGATGATGTTATTGGGACGAAACCACAATTACAAAAGTTCATGCTGTGGAGTTGGTGTTACACAGCGATGCCTGAAACGAGTCACTTTTATAATATGCATGAAGGAGTTTGTGATGCAACCACACGAAGCTGAATAAAGTGTTTTTGACTATGATGAATCTATCTATCTATCTATCTATCTATCTATCTATCTATCTATCTATCTATCTATCTATCTATCTATCTATTAATGCTGGAATAAAATAAAGAAAAAAAAAGAAGTGTGACTGGGAGAAAGACATGGGCCACAGTGGTGTGCTGTGTGTGTGAGAGAGATCAAGGTGAATGATTGTGTTATTGGAGAGGGGGATAAATTACAATTCAAATAGTTTCATTGCCTATTGACACTGTGGGATTAATCCATCCATCAATTAATTTTCATCCATCCATCCATCCATCCATCCATCCATCCACTAATTAATTCATTCATTCATCCATCCACCCACCCATCAATTCATTCAGTCATTCATCCACCCACCCATCAATTCATCCACCCATCCATTCATTCATCCACCCACCCGCCCGCCCATCAATTCATTCATTCATCCATCCACCCATTAATTCATTCATTCATTCATTCATTCATCCACCCACCCACCTATCAATTCATTCAGTCATTCATCCACTCACCCATCAATTCATCCACCCATCCATTCATTCATCCACCCACCCACCCATCAATTCATTCAGTCATTCATCCACCCACCCATCAATTCATCCACCCATCCATTCATTCATCCACCCACCCATCAATTCATTCAGTCATTCATCCACCCACCCATCAATTCATCCACCCATCCATTCATTCATCCATCCACCCACCCATCAATTCATTCATCCATCCATCCATCCACCCACCCACCAATTCATTCATTCATTCATTCATTCATTCATTCATTCATCCACCTACCCACCCACCCATCCATTTATCCATTCATGCATTCATTCATCCATCCATCCATTCATTCATCCATCAATTCATTCATCCATTCATAAATTAATCCATCCATTCATTCATTCATGCTCTATCCTATCCATTTATTAATTCATCCACACATCCATCCACCAGTAAACTAACCAATCAATCAATCAATCAATCAATCAATCAATCAATCAATCAATCAATCAATCAATCAATCCCCCATGCTCTGTCCAATCCATTGACCTCTGCGGTTAAAAATGCATCAGTCAAAAGTGTCTTTAGGAAACAAACAATTATTATTATTATTATTATTATTATTATTATTATTATTATTATACTCAGCACCGGACCGGATGGGATTCCTATTGGTTAATGAGCGCGCGAGCCCCAGTTCACCTGCGCCCCGCCGTTTCCATTCCCGGTCGGAGTTGAGTCGCGCGCCCCCGCGCGCCCACACGCAACCGCTTTATAAACGCGCGCGCAGCCTCCGCGCGCTCCGCTCAAAACGGAAAAAAAAAAAAAAAGGGGAAAAGCGAGAGAGCGCGCGAGAGCGAGAAGCCACGGGGACCGGGGGAATGGCGCGGCGCGCGGCGCGGCTCGTCCTCCTCCTCGCCTCTCTCCTCATCCTCCTCTCGCTGGAGGAGTTCCTCACCGGGACAGTGACAGGAACCGGAACCGCGGCGGCCGGAGGACCGAAGCCCGGCGGAGAGAAGAACGCAGGCGCGTGCGAGGTCAAAACGGTGACGGTGTCCACGCTGCCCGTGCTGCGCGAGAGCGAGCTGAGTGTGGGTTCCGGGAGCGCGGGCGCGGCGGACTCGCGACTCTTACTGTTCGTGCGGAGCGACGTACCGGGAGCCGTGTCGGTGCTGGACGATCTGGAGAACACCGCGCTGCCCTACTTCACTCTCGGTGAGGCTGCGCTGCTCATTCCGTTCCGTTCCGCTCCGTTCCGTTCCACTCCTTCACTGCTTATTTGTTTGTTTAGTCTGTGTGTGTGTGTGTGTGTGTGTGTGTGAAGCGAGGGATGCAGTGAAGGAGTTTGGTGCGCTTCTGTTCACGTTCACGGGACGCGGAAACGCACCGTGTGCTGGGAACCACAGTGCGCGTGCAACCGAGAGATACAGAAGAAACGATTGAGAGAGTTGAGTGAATGAAGGGATAAGGAGAAGCGCGCGCGCGCGTGTGTGTGTGTGTGTGTGTTGGACCTGGTGATGCTGCTGATCTTCCAGGTCCCTCCATCCCTCCATCCCTCCCTGTCCCACATCTGTATTTCCATTACTGCTCGTGCGCTGCTCGGACCTCCTCATCTCCAACACTTCTTCTTCTTCTTCAGTAGCTTTCTGCAAGAAGATGCACAATTATCACCACAGCCACGACACACTTGGACAGGCTGATCCATTTGGAGCAAAAGAACAAATTAGATTTTCTCTGAAAAAAAAAACAAAACATAATAATAATAATAATAATAATAATAATAATAATAATTATTATTATTATTATTATTATTATCTTTTCCAAACTGTCTTCATTTTAGACAGTCCCACTTTATTAACAGCAAAGTTTTTTTTTTTCCTTTTGCTTGCTTAGTTTTAAAAATCTAGGAAACACATGCTCGTACAAATGGTTTGTTTGTTTGTTTATTTGTTTATGACAATATTGCAATCATACAATAATATCTTGTAAAGTGGATTCCTTTTCTATAAAAGCAGCTCTGACAGTAGTGTGTTAATGCGCTTGCACTAATACGTTACCATTCCTATAGTGATGGCTCGTTCATGACGTTTTAAAAATCGTGTCTAATCAGTGATTTATGGAAGGAGTCTCCAGTGTCAGTCAATGCTGTGTATGTTTTCGGGTAAACCTTTTTAATAAATGTTGCTTCATGAGGATGACGCTGTTATCCTATGCAATAAGAGGAACCGTGTGTGTGTGTGTGTGTGTGTGTGTGTGTGTGTGAGTGATATGGTCTATGACGGGTCAGATGCAGGGGTTCAGCTCCTGGCTGTAGACTCCTGTTCATCCCGACACATTGATTTTCCATCTGTAGAAACTATATAAGAAACTATAAGCAGTTTTTTGATTTTGTAATAAAAGCCAATACTTATGGATCTTTAGTCTGTCGGAAGCCTCTAATTATTTACTTTTGTGCCTACAGGTCGAGGCAGTCAGCTAATGCGTTTCTCAGCTGGTGTATAGTTCGTCATTAATTAATAATATCATTGCTTGGAGTGCTGCTTCTTTCATAACTGCTGCAGTTTGGTGTTGAATTTGTACCATAATACACTTTTGCACAACAACAAACATTTGATAATTTGCCAATTAATCTGCTCCCTGAGCTGGTACAGTTATCCAAATTGCTTGAAACTTGTTAACGTCATTGTCCGAGAACAAGCTACAAATTTATTTATGCTGACTGACATTATCTTGCATGCTTTGGGGGGAAAAAAAAAAGTCTTGAGTCAGTACATCAGCGATTGAAGCCGTGCTGTGTAGTTGTGTGCTTCGAGGCAACTTCCTGTGGCCTGTGGTGGTTTTGATGTCCGATGCATTTTGAAAAGACAGGACTGGGAACAATGTGTATAGTGTTGGAAACTATATGGAAGTTTATTATTATATCATGTGATTTTTGCGAAAAAAGCAATATCTAAAGGAAACTACTGTACAAAAGACCATATGTCAGGATAGAAGTGTCGAGTCCTCATGGGAGTAGATTCAAAAAACTGCAACGGTATTAACTCGAGGCAGCGAGCTCCTTTCAATACCAGTCCAGAGGGATAGAATGCATAACAGGGATTCATGTTGTCCCTGTATGAGCACCATGCACCAAATATGACCCCTGAAAATAAATAAATAACAAATCTTCACAATCATAACAGAGTCAGTCATCAGATCCATTTTTCCTGTTTCATTCAGATCTGAATCAGTACATTCCAGGAGGAAATTGCATCGCATTGTGCACTGTATGGAGAAAATCATTTCCTGCTAGAACAGACCCATCACACACCTGTATTCATCAAGGATGAAGAAAAGGCAATGGAAATCATGACCAACCTATCATACCCGGCAAATCTAAGTTCAAGACGTTCCCTGTCTGTGAAGACCAAGTATGAGCTCAATCCTAGGACGAACCAGCAATCAGATGTATAAAGACAAACACCAGACAAAAGTCTTAGCTTTAAAGATTGGGATTAACCAAGAGTCAGATCCTGAGACACTGGTGATGACCAAGAATCAGAGGCAAGAAGCTATTCACTAACCAAGAAGCAGAAACATTAAAAAAAAAGTGAACAAGAACCAGACCTTTAGAGACTGAAACTAACCAAGAGTCAAAGAATTAGAGATTGGGACTGAACAAAAATGAGAGCCTTACAAATTTCGACTAACTGAGACCAGGATTAATCAAGAACCAGTAAATATTGGGACTGACCGAGTCTGATCGTTATAGATTGGGATTATACAAGAATCAGAACCCTAAATAATGAGACAAAACCACAAACCAGAGCCTAAAAACCAAGAATCTGACCTGAAAAGATTTGGACTAAATGCAAGCCAGGGCATTTAATGTTAGAGCTAACAAAGAGTCTGATCCTTAAATGTAGGGACTAGCTGAGAATCAGAACCTTAAAAATGAACGCTAACCAAGAATCAGGGCCTTGATTATTTGGATGAAGTAAGAGTACGATCCTTAGTGACTGGGATGAATCAAGAATTATGGGTTTAAAAATTGGGACTGACCAAGAACCAGAGCCTTAAAGGTTAAGCCTTAACAAGAATCAGGGCCTAAAAGATTTGGACCAACCAAGAATCTGACCCTTAAAGATTTGGACTAAATGCAAGTCAGGGCATTTAAGTTTGAGACTTGCCATGAGTCTGATCCTTAAATGCATGGACTAACTGAGAACCAGAACCTTAAAAATTAAGACTAACCAAGAATCAGGGCCTTGATGACTGGAATGAAGCAAGGGTATGATCCTTAGTGGCTGGGATGTATCAAGAATTATGGGTTTAAAAATTGGGACTGACTGACCAAGAACCAGAGCCTTAACGGTTAAACCTTAACAAGAATCAGGGCCTGAAAGAGTCAACCTAACCAAGAGTCAAAGCATTAAAGTCTGGGGCAAACCAACAGTCTGATCTATAGAGAGTGGGATTAATCAAGAGACTTGGGACTAACCAAGTATCACAGCCTGAAAAATATGGCTAACTGACAATCTGAGACTTAACTAGAAAAGCACTCGGAGAGCGCAGACCTCCACCAAGAATCCTTAAAAAAATTCCAGGATCCAGATGGTGATCCGGATCACCGCCAAAATTTAATGGATTGTTACTTGTGCCCAGCCACACCCCTGGAAAAAATTTCAGAGCGATCCGTTCATAACTTTTTCCGTACTGCTGCTAACAGACAAACCAACCAACAAACAAACCAACCAACCAACCAACGCTACCGAAAACATAACCTCCTTGGCGGAGGTAAATATTGGGACTAATCAAGAGTCTGATCCTCACAGATTGGGACTAATCTAGAGTCGGCGCCTTTGAGACCAGGACTCACCAAGAGTGTAAATCTTAAAGATTGGAACTACATGAGAATTATGACGAACCAACAATCTGAACCTTAGAGACTAAAACTAACCAAAAATCAGAGCGTTAATGATTAGGACTAACGTTGAATCAAAGCAAATTTGACGCGAACCAAGAGTGAGAGTCTTGAATAGTGGGATGAACCAAGAATCAAAGCTTTTGAGACTGAGACTAATCAAGAACCTGGGAATAGCCAAGAATTGGACCCTTTAAAAACTGGGACTATCCAAGAATTAAATCCTTTGAGACTGGGACTGATCAAAAATCAAAGAGTTCAGTCAAAGATTGTGAATAACCAAGAAGCAGAGCTTTAAAGATCAAGACTAACTTTGAATCAGAGCATTAAAGATTGGTACTAACCAAGAATGAGAGTTGTAAATATTGGGACTAACCAAGAATCAGAGTTTTTGATACAGAGACCGAACAAGAGACCAGGAATAGCCAAGAATCAGACCCTTAAAAACTGGCACTGACCAAGAACCAAAGACTTAAAAATTGGTACTGGAGATGAGTCACAGCCATGGACGTCACAGCCACCAACCAAGATGGAAAGGGATTAACTGTCGCTGGAACTAATTCTTACCCCTCCAGGAACACTGATGTTGTGCCAGTAAAGCGTGTACTGCATACAGTGTGCTCTTTGGAGAAGCTGATTTTAATTGCAGTGCTTTTCGACACTGGATTTGAAACCAGCTGGTTAATTATTCAGCATATTCAGGGTGAACTCAGTTTGATTATTAATAGTATGTGCATCACTGACTACTTAAACTCTATCTTGGTCAGCACTCATGCATTGGCAAAACGATTTTGCAGGGTTCAGGGACATGTGTACATGTACTGAGCTGTAGCCTGTAGTGATTTCGATAATTAAATCCCTTGTGAATGGGATGTTCGTGCAGGATGTAACGGTTCAAGGACAGTACCACAAAATGAAAAACGCCTCAGGGGGTGTCCCGTCCCCTCCATCAAATTTCGCAAAATAGTTTTGGTGGAACTTTAATGGAATGAAAACCAAATAGTTATATAGTTTTCAGTATTTCATTAAAATAAATTGATATGCAGGTAGAGAAAGTGTGGCTTTTAGACCGGTCACGTGTTGTTTCACATAAAATTGTCACATGAAGTGAAGGTTGTGAACATTTATTCATTCATGCATTCATTGTATTTGTTTAAAATTTCCGGGTATAACACGACATTCTTTTCTCGTCGTACTCAGTTGCATGTGTTTATGTGAAGTTTACAGTACTGTTCCAAAGTCCAAAAATGGCTTAAAGATAATGAAATTAAATGTTTCAGCATTTAAAGAAAATACTATAAACAGGGGTGGCACGGTGGTGTAGTGGTTAGCACTGTCGCCTCACAGCAAGAAGGTCCAGGTTCGAGCCCCATGGCTGGCGAGGGCCTTTCTGTGCGGAGTTTGCATGTTGTCTGCGTGGGTTTCCTCCGGGTGCTCTGGTTTCCCCCACAGTCCAAAGACATGAAGGTTAGGTTAACTGGTGACTCTAAATTGACCGTAGATGTGAATGGTTGTCTGTGTCTGTGTCAGCCCTGTGATGACCTGGCGACTTGTCCAGGGTGTACCCCGCCTTTCGCCCGTAGTCAGCTGGGATAGGCTCCAGCTTGCCTGCGACCCTGTCAGGGCTCTACACTAACTTTTTTTTTTCAGGAGCACACGTGCTCCTAAGTTAAAAATTTTAGGAGCACAGGGAAAAAAATTGGGGCACAAGCACAAGCAGGTTTTCATTTTCAAGGTTTATTGCAGCGCAAACCTTAGACACACCAACACATAAAACGCAAAATTCAGTTGAGAATGAACGAATGAACAAATGAAAAAACAAATGAATAACGAACAACTGAATGAATGAACAAACAGTAATTAAACAGAGAGCAGAGCTCAGCAGAGCTAACAACAGCATCAAGGACAGCTCCCACCCTGGCTCTGAGTTCTTTGACTTGCTGCCCTCAGGCAGGCGTTACAGGTGCATCAAAGCAAGGACCAACAGACTCAAAAACAGTTTTTTTTTTCCCACAGGCCATAACCACCTTGAACAATTAGCCTTTTTCACATTACGTCACTTGCAGGGGAACTCCTATCCGCTTTCAGCCTTTTGAATGGAAGAAGAGGTATACGGCGGCAACATATGTTAACAAAACTGCATCATTCACAGATAAGATTGATAATAATATTGCGCATTGTTGTTTATCATTACGTATTGTTAGCGACCATTCCAGTCACCTATCTGCCTTGTTTTGGAAAGGAAGTTTACTGACTTTCTATGGTTGCTACTTGTTAGTCAGCAGATTAGCATGCCGCCTCTTCTTCCATTCAAAAGGCTGAAAACGGATGTGAGGTTCTTCTGCAAGTGACGTAATGTGAAAAAGGCTAATTACATGCACTGACTGATGCCACATCTGGCAGGTGCAACAATGCACCAACAAGGACCTAAAAGGACAATATTCTCACACTTACCTGATACAGTGCAATACTTATCACCGTGCAACCTCACAGAGCAACGTTTTAGTTTTTATAGCTTTTGTATATTTTATATTTCTACACTTTTACATCCATACCCAATACAATGCAATACCAAATACAGTGCAATATCCTGAGTTTTGTAGCTGAACTGAGTTTCTATAACTAATGTGCAATTAACATCTGCAACTCAACACGCCCAGTTGTGTGTATATATTCTTTGTTTTTCTGCTGTGTTGTGACGTGCACCATTTGTATATACTGTATATTATTTGTTTTTCTGCTGTGTTGTACGGTATGTTCCCATCTAAATGTTTGCACTGGGGTGTGTGCTTTCCATCTCATTGTATAATTTTCCCGCACCTTCTCCCGTCGTTCTAGCTTTCTTCACTACACTTTCTTCCTCGTCCGTTCTTTTATTCTTGTTTCCATCATCATTGCTTTTAAAAAACGCCGTTATTCTCTGCATAGCGAATATATTTCTCAGCTCGGTCCGAACCAGCTCAGTTATCTCTCTGTTGAATGATCTGATGAATCCCTAAAAAGCACTTTTCCCACCTAATGCCACACCCACAACATACAACCGTGGGAAAGAGGGGCAATCACAGAAAGATGAGGCAGAACGGCAAAAAAAAATGTAACTTTTTCAACCCCCCCTGGCTGCCATGGGAACCACCGCAGTGCAAGACAGAGGCAATGCACGCAACTACAGACAGGGAGCAGGGCGCAGGCAGAACACACACACACACACATGCACGTACACAACACTGAACACACACACTTGCAACAATAACTAGACAGGGACACTCTAACGAGTGCAAACCCCGCCTTTTCCCTATTAAAATACATTGGGCGAAAATTTCGAAGTTCTGCCATGACCTTGACCTTTGACCTTTGACCTCCAAAATTTAATGGTTTCCTTCCTGGGTGATTGGCAACACGTACAAAATTTGGTCCAAATCGATCCATTGGTTCTTGAGATATCTTGCAGACACACAGACAGACAGACAGACAGATACACACACACACAGACTGACGCAGGTGAAAATAATAACCCCTCTGACTACTGTCGGTGGGGTTAACTATATTCGGTAGGCTATCCAGCGCTGGATTTACATACTTTGCAGTTTAACGTTTGATAAATTTTAGAATGTTAAACTCGTCGCGTCTGTGCTCAGCGCTTTCCTAAATTGTCGGCCGCAAGAAGCCCTCGCACGAATGCGCGTGGTTTTTTTTCGTCGTTCGCATGACGAAAAATTTGCTCGCAAATGCGAGTGAAATGTGCGCACTGTAGAACAGGATAAAGTGGCTAGAGATAATGAGATGCGACTATAAACAGGAGGCAGTAAGCCATAGTAAATGAAAACCAATATTTGGTGTGAGACAACTCTTTGCTTTTAATAAATAAGTCTCAGGTCCAGTGAGTGCAGTTTTATGCAGAAATGAACTGTAGGTTTTACTGAGCAACTTCCACAACCAGCCACAGTTCTTCTGGACACTTTGACTGTCACACTCGCTTCTTAAAGCTAGGCAGCCTTTCATCTCATCTCATCTCATTATCTGTAGCTGCTTTATCCTGTTCTACAGGGTCGCAGGCAAGCTGGAGCCTATCCCAGCTGACTACGGGCGAAAGGCGGGGTACACCCTGGACAAGTCGCCAGGTCATCACAGGGCTGACACATAGACACAGACAACCATTCACACTCACATTCACACCTACGCTCAATTTAGAGTCACCAGTTAACCTAACCTGCATGTCTTTGGACTGTAGGGGAAACCGGAGCACCCGGAGGAAACCCACGCGGACACGGGGAGAACATGCAAACTCCACACAGAAAGGCCCTCGCTGGCCACGGGGCTCGAACCCGGACCTTCTTGCTGTGAGGCGACAGCGCTAACCACTACACCACTGTGCCACCCCAGATGGGCTTTTGATTTCATAAAACGGGTGAAATTTAGTTCCGTCTGAAATGTGGTCATTGTGAGATATATGTTTATTTCTGTAATATCTCACAAAATATCAGGCCATTCTGTGGCTGGGAAGTTATTTAATTTGAGGGGATTAAAGCAAATAATGTGCATGAAATCGCTCGCTTCGCGCAGTCAAGCAGACAGAGGAAGTCCGTGTGCGCATGCGCAGGTTTACCTTCTTCTTCTTCTTTTGGGTTTTACAGCAGCTGGCATCCACAGTGTTGCATTACTGCCATCTACAGGTTTCCCTTTGAGCGTGCACTGACAGTTCCATCATTCTGTCGCTAAACGAACAGCTGATCACACCGAGGTGCTCGCTGAGCGCCCATATTTATTAGTTTGGTCCTGCGTTTCCTTTCCTTCGTATAGAACATAACGTCTTTTCTTCTCGCTTTCTTTCCGTTACTGTAGTCGCTCTTTCACGTTTCATTCGCACACTCACATCCTCCATTTTTCTCTCCTGTTTCAAATTTGTAGCCCTCAGTGCCTTGCGTGAACGCGGAAAGCCCACCATGGGATGCATGACGTAGTATCTTGTATTGGGTCATGGTGAAGCAGGAAAAAATAGCGGAGAATTTCGGGCCATGTGGAGATAGAACAATTAATGAATTTATTTTAAAAAATCGGAAGTCTGCAATTCGAATTCAGTTGCTTTTGGTCCACGAAAGAAAAATTATTGTGTGTCAGGGATAATTCTTTTTATGACCTGCACTTGAAAAATCTGAAAAGCAGTCTACCTTTAATTTTGCACCAAAACCCAGCAGCCTTCATTATGTTTTCTTTTTTTTAATCTGAAAAGTGCTCTCTTATGGAATATGCTGCTGAGATACAAACTTTTTTTTTTTTTCCTGTTTAATTCTGTGCTGGAAAACAAACCAATTGTTTTTGTACTGACTCGATAATGTCGAAGTCATAAAATAGTAAAGTAACAAAGTTTGTATGAAAAAAAATGGGTGTTTAAGACTTTTGCACAGTGCTGTATGCGAGTGCCAAAAAAATACGGTGCCAAAAAAAGGGCAAAAGATGAGCTGGATTGATCTAGTTGATGAGATCAAGAACTTTTGAGTCATAAAGTTCGATGCACGTTCACAGAGGGTGCTAAGTCGAGTGCAAATTTACAGAGTGGCAATTCATGCGCTTAAAGTTAGTGTAATAGGCAAATAGGCACTGGCCATAGCAGAATGAGGCTCTTGTGTTAAATGCCTCTCTGGCTGTGTGTAAAGTGCTGGCCGAGCAGAGAGAAGAGGCTGGCATGGCGGCCCACAAATCACTTGCTTTCTCTCATTAACGACAGCTGCCTGGATTTGAGTCACTGCTCTCTGTCCTCTCATTTGGCCGAGCATCGAGTCTGCTCTGCTCTGCTCTGCTCTGCTTTCCCAGCTCCAGAGATGGATGTCAGTGTACAGGTGAACACTGGTGGCTAATTTACCCAGACCTTCCTCGGGCCGGAGGGTCCCCGTGTATCCTGAAACCTGGTTGCGTTCAGCCTCAGCCTCGGAGGCAAACGAACACGAGGGACTGAAATAATGAAAATATGTCTCCTATCTGCAGGAAACGTTATCTGCCAAAAGGATTAGAGGTTTCAGTAGCAGACAGGTGGAAATGGGTCACCTGGGCTGACACGCCACTCAGGATTACCAGCTCTTGTTTGTAAAGGTCTTGTTTGCAAAGTGAATCTAGTTTGAATGCATTTGCTATTTTCACTGGGTTTATTTTTTAATTTCGCAAAGCATGAGCTGAGGTGAAGTGCTGTTCATTTCACGACCTAATTCACATGGCCTGAAAGTGAACGCATGGGAAAATGTGTTTTGATCGTTCATGCCCTGAAATTGTGCGTGTCTTAGATCAAAATAAATGAACCGTGTGCAAAAATCACATAAAAATTAAACGGTATAATCCATGTACGTTTTCAATCACACATGGAAATCAGGGAATGGAGGAAGCTGTGGCCTAATGGTTAGAGAAGCAGATTTGGGACCAAAAGGTTGCCAGTTTGATTCCCTGGACCAGCGGGAATGGCTGAAGTACCCTTGAGCAAAGCACCGATTTGTCTCATTTTCTGGATTTGTATTTTCCTGTAGTTTTATCCTCAAACCTAAATATATCTGATGCTGAAGTGTGGTTTATTTTGGCAGAAAAGGAAAAAAAAAATCGATGAATATTTACAGCTCACTTTGGCAGGCTGTGTGAAAAAGATTGAAAATCTATGATGCAGGCTTACAAGTGGTTTAAAAGTCTGCTTCTGCAAAGCAGGGTTGAGCGTCCGCTGGTACCGTTCGGCATCTGTGAGTCCGATCCAGGCGTCGGTTTCAGTAAAAGGCGACCTGCAGCATGAAGTTTCTTATGGGAAACTGAGAACGAACAGAGAACCTACTGTATGAATGGATCACATATGCAAGGATTGGCTGTTTCAAGAAGAAAACAGAGGTATGATTTCTTTAAAGCTGTCGTCGGTTCTTTGAGTGAACTCTTTCTTTCTTGTGAGAGAAAAGGAAAGACGCTCGCATTAGAAGCAGCCTCTGTGAGCGCTGGAAAAGCGGCATGTTTAACTGAACTCGGCTCCGAGATGAGGCCCCAATCTGTAAGCTCCAACATGATTTATTACCCCTGGAATGGAGGAGCATTGAGGAAGGCAGAGCTAAGATAAAAAAAGGACGAGATGGAAGCTTTCATTTGTCGAGTCTTTCTATCTGCCTCGCTTGATCTTTTCTCCACACACATTGAAAAGGACAGACGGTGACTGCAGCACCTGTGCACTGTCCTGGCCAATGTTAGATGTATAGCGTGGTGGAGAAAACGCTTTAGGACGCTGTGGTTGAAACGGTGCGGCGTGCTTAAATAAACAATCGAGAGCAAGGGTCGTCGACTGGACGACAGCTGTCCAGATGTGAACCCAGTGTTTGACTGGACTTGAATAATAAAAGAGCAGAGATGAAACAAAATGGCTGTACGTCAGCAACTCTAATTTTGTTTGTTTTTAAACGAGCTTGGCTCATCTAATCTCATTATCTCTAGCCGCTTTATCCTGTTCTACAGGGTCGCAGGCAAGCTGGAGCCTATCCCAGCTGACTACGGGCGAAAGGCGGGGTTCACCCTGGACAAGTCGCCAGGTCATCACAGGGCTGACACATAGACACAGACAACCATTCACACTCACATTCACACCTACGCTCAATTTAGAGTCACCAGTTAACCTAACCTGCATGTCTTTGGACTGTGGGGGAAACCGGAGCACCCGGAGGAAACCCACGCGGACACGGGGAGAACATGCAAACTCCGCACAGAAAGGCCCTCGCCGGCCCCGGGGCTCGAACCCAGGACCTTCTTGCTGTGAGGTGACAGCACTAACCACTACACCACCGTGCCACCCACGAGCTTGGCTTCTGGAGTTAAATCTTAGCCAACTGCATTTGTTGATGTAAATTATTTTGCCAAAGGTGGCTCATGAGAAATGCAGAGGTGGACGAAGAACCCAACTTCATTCCTTAAGTCAAAGTACAGATCCCGCTGGTCAAATGTTACTCTGATACAAGTGAAAGTTGTCCAGTCAAATTTGTATTTAACTTAAATTACTGAAGTACTTGCTTTTAAAAACACTTAAGTATTAAAAGTGCATTTTCTGTCAACGCATTGTTGTATTCTTGCCACAACGCTTGTAAAACCTCATGCCTCTGAAGCAGCCGACTGGATTATTTTGTGAATTCTCAAAATGAATGTATGCTGTGCGTCATGGTGGTTTAACGTTAAGCTAGCTAGTCAGTGAAATTCCACCTGACAAACGCTTTTTAAACTCAATCATATTGGGTAACTCATGTTACTAGAAAAGAAAGATTTCTACATTGTTTATTTGGCGAGATTATGCTGAAACATATTTCTGAAAGGACTTCAGATCAGATAACGTAATTCATGTTAGCATAACTCCGTTTTTACATGCTAACTACTAACAGTGTCCAAGTTAACTAGCTATGTGTTAATGTTAGCCATGGACAAGGCTACGGCAACTTGGCGGGCAAATCCATAGAAAGTCATTTGACTAACCAGACTGCATAGCTATTCTAACATTATCGCTAGCGCTAAAAGCCCAGACAACCTCATTGCAAGCTTCCTCTTGGAATAAAACATTTATATACCTCAATATGCTTCCGCAGGTCGGACAGCAAGTTTTTGTAGACTGTGATGTGGTTCGTTTTTGGTAAACAAAGCAAACATTTAAAACGAAATTAATCCTTAATCCTTTCAGAAAACTGAAACATGGGTTCTTGGTATGGCCATGAGTGCGTGCGTTATCCAGAAGAACCGCCTCCTGACATTCTGCCATCAACTGATCGTGTTCAAATAACGCTGCTGAGAAATCTCATCTCATCTCATTATCTGTAGCCACTTTATCCTGTTCTACAGGGTCGCAGGCGAGCTGGAGCCTATCCCAGCTGACTACGGGCGAAAGGCGGGGTACACCCTGGACAAGTCACCAGGTCATCACAGGGCTGACACATAGACACAGACAACCATTCACACTCACATTCACACCTACGCTCAATTTAGAGTCACCAGTTAACCTAACCTGCATGTCTTTGGACTGTGGGGGAAACCGGAGCACCCGGAGGAAACCCACGCGGACACGGGGAGAACATGCAAACTCCACACAGAAAGGTCCTCGCCGGCCCCGGGGCTCGAACCCAGGACCTTCTTGCTGTGAGGCGACAGCGCTAACCACTACACCACTGTGCCGCCCCTAGTCATAAGTTTCCAAAAAAATACTCAAGTAAAGTACAGATGACCGCGAGTTGGACTAGTGGTTAGCGTGTCTGCCTCTCGATCGGGAGATTGCGAGTTCTACTCATGGTTGGGTCATACCAAAGACCATCATAAAAATGGTACCTACTGCCGTCTGGCAAGACACGCTGCAATACAGATGCGAGTGGGAAGTCAAACTCTCGTGGTTACCAGAGGACCCACCCCCACTGTAACCCTAGCTATGTAATGGCCGAGGGCTACGGAAACAGAGATCGGCGCCGGCCTATGCGCCACATGGCGTGGGAAGGACTTTGATTTGATTGACAGTACAGATACTCAAAAAGCGTACTTAAGTACAGTACTCAAGTAAATGTACTTCGTCACTGTCCACCTCTGGAGAAATGTTAGCTCAGAATAGGGCGGGTTTTAGTAGACTTTGATAGATTTTGCATTTTATTTCCTCTCTCTGGTCTGATTCACAACCTGACATTGAGCAAAAAATTCGACAACCAAAACAAAATTTAAAGACAGTTTGACAAATTGGACCGTATCTCTGTCTCATCTGTTCAGTCTCTGACTCGAGTTTAAAGTGCTAACGTAAAGCTCTAATCACTCTCAAACAAAATCAAGCACTTTGAATTGTCTTGTCTTATTTAAGGCACTAATCTAATGAGACAGTCAGTGACTGCGTAGCTCACTCCGGCCCCATCCAGTCCAGGAGGAACGATCTAAAGTGGGCCACCTTGCGCAGTTCTACACTCAATCAGTGCCGCTCAAATATTTGCCAGAAAGAATCCAAAAACTACGAGGAATTGACCGAGAAGAAGCGATTTTTGTTGAACTGCTCATTAAGGCTTAATTAGTCCATAACTTCATTATTAATTGCAATTATGCAGATTTGTGCAGAAGCTATATGCACCCCAGGCAGACCTACAGTACCTTCCTGCCAAAAAGAATAAAAAAGGTGAAGAATTGAGAGAGAAGAAGCGATTTTCGTGAAATGTAGATGATGCCGGACGGACATCGGACAGCACAAGATGGCATAAACTCATCACCTGTCGGCCGGATGAGCTAATAATTAATGTTTACGTGTTAAAACACAACTCGATGTCACTCGGTCATATTAGCTGCTTATCTGAACTTGTTTATGTAACTGGATCTTCATAACATTTAATAAATACAGCTGTTCCAGATGTAGCGATGAAGTTTTGAGCTTGTATAATAGACAGTAATCAGATCTCTAAAATCGACACGTCCTTTTTGCTTCCAGTCTTCTAACATTTCCCGACTCCGCCCATCCTCAACCCAGTGGTAGTCCATACAAGCCATACAAGTGGGTGGGGTTTAGCGAGTTGTAAAAAGAAAAAGAAAGCCAAAAATGCAGAACCTAAGCATTACATTCGGATGTTCATTAAGCCTGAAAAAAAAAAAAAAGTGACAATTACATCTCTCACATGTTCATTAATTTGGATGACCTTTTACAAAATGTCAGGCTAATTGAAGGGGTTTTCTCTGCAGAATTGATTTTTCCTCCTCAATAGAGAAGAGTGACAAGCGCCACATGCTTGCAGGGAAGGTGTGTGTGTGTGTGTGTACACGTCGTTGTATTGTTTCGACTCTTTAAATCTCATCTCATTATCTGTAGCCGCTTTATCCTGTTCTACAGGGTCGCAGGCGAGTTGGAGCCTATCCCAGCTGACTACGGGCGAAAGGCGGGGTTCACCCTGGACAAGTCGCCAGGTCATCACAGGGCTGACACATAGACACAGACAACCATTCACACTCACATTCACACCTACGGTCAATTTAGAGTCACCAGTTAACCTAACCTGCATGTCTTTGGACTGTGGGGGAAACCGGAGCACCCGGAGGAAACCCACGCGGACACGGGGAGAACATGCAAACTCCGCACAGAAAGACCCTCGCAGGCCACGGGGCTCGAACCCGGACCTTTTTGCTGTGAGGCGACAGCGCTAACCACTACACCACCGTGCCGCCCGACTCTTTAAATATTAAAATCAATTTTTTCTACGCATCGTTTCATTTCCTGTGCGAGTACATTTATGACCATCAAAGATGTATGAATGAGAATGAAATGAAACGAAAATATTTTTAGATTGTTTAAAACATGCCTTTAGTATTTTCTAAATACAGTTCAAACTGATCTTTAAATTTTATCCGTAGCATTCGCAATTTTTGCCTCACAGATACTCATGATGCTACAGACAGCAGCCATGGCGATTCAAACAATCTAAAACAACGCAAGCGTAAGGCATTTTTCATGCGAGCAACGAACCTTCTCCGTACAAACGCTTTGTCAACTGAGCTTTGGTCGACCACCAGCTAAAGTTTTGAATAACTAATGAGGTGGGTGTGACGTCACAGCTTTGTGAAAATCATAGTTGCACAAAAACCATCATTATTGTTAAATTCTTGGGTTTCACGTGACGTCACATCCGCCTCATTAGTTATTCAGAACTTTAGCTGGTGGTCGACCAAAGCTCAGTTGACAAAGCGTTTGTACGGAGAAGGCGTGTTGTTCGCATGAAAAATGCCTTACGCTTGCGTTGTTTTAGGTTGTTTGAATCGATCAATCCGTGAAACTGATAAAAGTTTCTTCAGGGTTCCCCGTGAACTAATAAAGGGTGAACGAACACAGGATTTCACAAAAAGACGTGGAGAAAGGTGGTGTTTGAACCTCTCCATGAAATCGAAGGGAGCCGAGTCGAAGCGTGCTCGAGTTTGCAGTGATCTCTTGGTGAAAGGTTTGTATCTCCCTCTCAGCTCTGTCCTTAGTGTTTTCCAAGTACTTTTCTTCCTATGTGTCGTTATTTTATGGTACTTTTTTAATCACGAAGCGCTGAAGTCCCCAGCTGTTTCTTTGTTTCCTCCTCAAAAAGTCCATATGCATGAAGGTCGTGACCAAATTCTTCCCCAGCCGTACAGTTACAATGCACCGTGATCACTTCTCCGTCTCGTTTAACTTAGATCCAGGTCTTTAAAGGGGTTTCTGATGATCTTTGTGAATGATTTAGCTGAGAGATTATGGAATCAATTTTGTGCCAAAATGTTCATACAATACTTTTGAAATATCAAACAAAAACGACAAATCAAAATACAAAAAAAGAAAAAAAAAGTCAATTTTTTTAGACTGGCAAACAAATTATTCATGTAATCATGCAAAATATCAGTCTATTACTCTTCAGAAACCTTTCATTTTTGTTCCGCGTCTTTCTCAGTTTTGTTTGACGTAATTTATTTTGGTTGCGATTCCAGCTTTCTCGTTTGCGCTCCCTGACTTTTTGCTTGCAGTTTTGGCACAAACTTCACGTGTGGGCGGGCTGTCCAGGAATGCATTCCCATTGGGTAACTTGTGTTTGACTGACAGCTACGCTCAGCCATTCCCCCGGAGGCTGTTGCAGCCATTTCCTCCTCGGATTCTGGCGGACTGTTTGACGAGTGACCGATCCATTGACGGTAAACAAGGATCGAGTGGACTTCAGTGGCGACTATGATATCGAATTAATTCAACAAAGTGTAAATTCAATATCATAGTTGCCACTGAAGTCCACTCGATCCTTGACTGATATTTTGCACGATTACATGAATAATTTGTTTGCCAGTCTAAAAAAAATACTTTTTTTCTTTTTTTGTATTTTGATTTGTCGTTTTTGTTTGATATTTCAAAAGTATTGTATGAACATTTTGGCACAAAATTGATTCCATAAGAAATAAGAGCCAACACAAGTGAGAATCAAGTGAACTGTTTGTTTACACTTCAACTCGCAGTGCTTCGTTGTAAAGACGTGAACGAAAAGCTTAAAAAAAAAAACATACTTCCACGGGCAAAAACAATCCAGGATTCATTGGGCAGTGACTTGATCCCGAGGTCCTTTACCCAGTCACGTACAAAAAAGTTGTAAGCCTCCATACTCTTCCACGCTTTCATCTGTTTTGCGGTGTAGAAGGACGTCTGCAACACCAGATAGTTCGAGATGTCGGGGAACTCGACTGAAGGGTAGTTTTCGAGATCGTATGACAAATCCTTCTTTCCCAGACTGTCGGGGTCGATTCCATTGCACATAGCAATCTTCTGAATATATCTAAAGCCAGCAGTGGCTTCTAGATTACGAGCGTACTCTGATAACTTACTGTATCGTTGTTGCTTGCACTACGGCAGCTGTTTAGACCACCAGCTATTTCACTTCCAGTAAAACCGCTAAGAAAAGTCACGTGACTGAAATCCAGCAATAGAAAACAAGGAGGCGGGACTTTAGTGTCTTTGGTCAGTCAACAAAATGGAGGAGGTGCTCACTCATGGTTCTGGAGGAAGGGGCGTGTGAGAGGCGAGAACTCTGTGCTGAGATGACATGAAACGTTTTTTGTGACGTTTACTCAAGCGACAGTTTAGTCAAGTTAACAAGCTCGAAACTGAATGTCCTTTTCACACGTTTCAGGTTATTTTTGGTCATTCTGACATGCGGATGTTTAATATTCCCAACGAAATGTTGAAATTTGCTCATTTCAGCTTCTTTTTTGGATTCATTTTGATCCAAATTGGAAGGAAGTCAACTATGAAGATGGCTCGTGTCCACACAGTGGCACTTTCTGAAGCATATTTCAATCATGTGTCAGTTTAAAGTGGGTCTGAAACGGAGGAATGCAGACACGCAGTTATGGGAGTGTGGAAAGAAGAGTAGAACAGGTGAACAGAGGTCATGGTTGCTGGGTAATTATTGGTATTTATTATTATTTTTTTCCTGTGGCTGTCAGTGTCAGAGACTGTGGGGAAACTGCGATGTTGCCACGACTGAGATATTTCTAACTGTGGGATTTCTTTCCACGAGGACTTTCTCAGTTTTCCCAACAGTCTGCTTTATAATTGGCCAAATTTATCTGGGTTTTTAAAAATATGCAGCTTGGAAGCCGAGAGAGGACTCAGAATAAGATTTTTTTCTTTGCTTTTACATTTTTGCCATTTTTTTTGTCATTGTTTTGAAAGTGTTGGTCAGACTGGCCTTTAAAAACATCCAAATCCAAATTTGAATTCACAGCTTAAAGACAAATCTCAAATTTGAATCTTAAAAAAAGCAGATTTTGTTTAAATTCGGCCAAAAGGTGACACAGTGATCAAACAAATAATTAATAATTATAATTGGCTTTTTTTCCCCCCATTTCTTCAGTATCTACAGTAGTTTTCCACAGTGATGGTAAACATGTACGGGTACGTAACACTAATCCTAAGTATTTAAGTAACGTTATAGCTAGTTAAGCTATGCTAATTGTTAGCTTGAATGCAATGATTAGCAGTTGATAGCTAAAGTCATCTGCTTAATTGTAATTTATGTATTTTATTAGAACCTTTAAAAAAAGCTTTACATCCACTTGCGTCATGATGGTGATGTGAGAAACTGTACCAGTTTTAATGAACAACGTAACCTCAGTAAAACCTTTTATTTTTTTTTTTATACTTGAGCACATAAGATACTCAGTTTTGCATTGCATTAATACACTGCTTGATAGAATTATTGTGTTTTAGAATTTCTTGATTATATCTTTAGCCTGTTTAAAGCTAGACGGCCTTTCGATTTCATAAAATGGGTGAAATTTAGTTCCGTCTGAAATGTGGTGATTGTGATATCTGTTTATTTCTGTAATATCTCACAAAATATCAGGCCATTCTGTGGCTGGGAAGTTATTTAATTTGAGGGGATTAAAGCAAATAATGTGCATGAAATTGCTCGCTTGGCGCAGTCAAGCAGACAGAGGAAGTCCGTGTGCGCATGCGCAGGTTTACCACCTTCTTCTTCTTTTGGGTTTTACGGCAGCTGGCATCCACAGTGTTGCATTACTGCCATCTACAGGTTTCCCTTTGAGCATGCACTGACAGTTCCATCATTCTGTCGCTAAACGAACAGCTGATCACACCGAGGTGCTCGCTGAGCACCGATATTTATTAGTTTGGTCCTGCGTTTCCTTTCCTTCGTATATAACATAACGTCTTTTCTTCTCGCTTTCTTTCCGTTACTGTAGTCGGTCTTTCATGTTTCATTCGCACACTCACGTCCTCCATTTTTCTCTCCTGTTTCAAATTTGTATCCCACAATGCCTTGCGCAAACAGGGAAAGCCCACCACGTGATGCATGATGTAGTATCTTGTATTGGGTCATGGTGAAGCAGGAAAAAATAGCAGAGAATCTAGGGCCATGTGGATCTAAATTCATTAATTGTTCTATTTAAAAAAAAAACCTAATAAATTTGGAAGTTTGTGATTCGAATAAAGTAGCTTTTGGTCACTAAACAATTATTGTTAAACAGTTGTTGCTTATAGTTGGTATCTTCCATTTATTTCGCCTCCACGTAACTCTACTCGGTCATGTCGCTGAGCTGAGCTTCTTTTCAGGGATGCGAGTGTGATGGATATGTTTGACCTCTCAAAGTGTCGTCTGTTCCTTGGGAATCTTGGACGATTCACGCTTTGCTGAATTTACATAAAATGCATATTTGTGAGATTTGAATTCCCATATCGCATATCCCAAGATTTTTTTGTAGGGGGAATGGCAAAAAATGTTGCGATGTGTGTGTGTAATTCAAGTACATAAAGCATTATTAAGCTTCCGAGCTCCGTATCTGTATCCATGTTCTCAACTTTAACTTTAAACTTCAACTAAAATGCAGTGAGAACAAATCTATACCTCACATCTCCCTCATTTCTGTTTCGCTTCATGTGCATTTGAGTTTTCACGGTCACCAACACCACACTTTATTTTTTATATTTTTACCTCTCTCTTTCTCTCCGTGTGTGTGTGTGTGTGTGTGTGTGTGTGTGTGTGTGTGTGTGTGTGTGAGTGAACTTTTGATGTCGCCCTGGTGTCTCTGAAAACGTTCAGCTTGTGTAGGCTTAAAAACTTCTTAAAAGCAAGACGTAAACTAAAACCCCTCAGAAGTCTTCCTCACTGATCCCTTTGGCGTCGCTGTCCTTTTATTCCAAATATAATATCAAAGAAAAATTCTGCTTCTATTCATATTAATGGAGCAAAATCCCTTCTTCGTAACCCGTCTCTGGGGAGGATTTTTATTCTGCAGAAGGAAAAAAAAAAAAAGCTTTCACTTCCTGGGACCTCTGCATGTCAAGCTTGTTGGTAATCTTACAATCCACTGAGTGCATGTTTTTATTTATTTATTTTAGCTGGATGAATAATAAGTAAAGAACAAATCGTCAGTCGGTGACCCGTAAAACCTGGTGTCTGAAGCGCACTGTGAATCCAGACTGAAGGGAGATGTGACGAACGTACCCGAGCATGCTAGCATGTGGACATGTTAAGTACGTGTTTAACATCTGTTTGAGCATCTGGATTCAGAAGGATCAGCTGTGGTTTAACGATGGACGTATTATTTAATAACAAAGCAAACTATAGAGCTAGCGATTTTATGATGACCTCTGTAAAGTTTAATTTAAATATTCAGTATCTCAGGCTTTAAGTAAACGTCCAGACTTCCATAAAGACCAGAGTGGGGAGGATGAGAGAAACAGTTGAAGTGGCCTGCTAGAAGAATTGGTGTAAGACTTATGGATACAATCGCTAGAGATTTCTCATCTCATCTCATTATCTCTAGCTGCTTTATCCTGTTCTACAGGGTCACAGGCAAGCTGGAGCCTATCCCAGCTGACTACGGGTGAAAGGCGGGGTTCACCCTGGACAAGTCGCCAGGTCATCACAGGGCGACACATAGACACAGACAACCATTCACACTCACATTCACACCTACGCTCAATTTAGAGTCACCAGTTAACCTAACCTGCATGTCTTTGGACTGTGGGGGAAACCGGAGCACCCGGAGGAAACCCACGCGGACACGGGGAGAACATGCAAACTCCGCACAGAAAGGCCCTCACCGGCCCCGGGGCTCGAACCCAGGACCTTCTTGCTGTGAGGCGACAGCGCTAACCACTACACCACCATGCCGCCTTATTTTTTTGCAGTTTTTTGCATCACAAAAATCCATCTTATTGCTTCTATTTCCCGTAATCACACCACAACATTAATTACAACGTTGTGAGTTGTAATTAATATTGTGGTCTGATTACGGGAAACAGAAGCACTAAGTCGGATTTTTGTGATATTAAAAAGTAATTGTGAGATAAAAACAATTGCAGTTGTGAGGTATTAACTCTGAATTGTCAGGGCGGAGTTCCAGGTGCAAATTAACTCGCTGTTATGAGATTTTAAAAATTGCAATTATGATTTTTTTTTTTTAAACTCGCATTATGAAATTTTGTAAACTAAACTGCGGAAAAAATTTCAGTTGTGTTAAGATAACTCACAGGTATGAGAAAAGTCACGTGTGTTTTAATTAAATTGTGAAATTTTGTCAAGTACATTGTAAAAAAAAAAAGTTATGAACTAAATTGTGGGGAAAAAAAGCATTTCAATTGCATTAACATAACCGGCAATCATGAGGAAAACAAAATCACAATTGTGATTTTTTTTTTTTTCTTGAACATAACACCTCACACAATTGTGATTTTTTTTTCCCCTCCTGATTGGAGTTGTTAATACAATTGAAATGTGTTTTTTTTTTTTTTTTTTTTCACTACAGGTAGTCGTCGACTTACGATTGCGTTTGGTTACGACTGACCGGTCGTAAACCGATCTGGTCGTAAGTTGGCCTGTGATAAATGAACGTAAGTACGTATATTGTGATGTGTAATGATATTGTAATCATCTTAAAGTCTTTATTTTATCAACATTTTCTTATTTCATTACCTCGGCTCATTATTTGGTTTAAGTCAAACACTGCATAGACTACTACACTGCGTACAGTACAATTCGTTTAATATGTGCAAAACAAAAAATACAAAATACAGGTGTGAAAAATGGAAAACATTTTAGTTTGAAATATACCAAAATACAAATGTAAAACATAGCAAAATACAAAACTTAGTGACCGCTGGCATCACTGGTGCTTGGCTGTGGGTCGTCTACGTCATCATCAGCTGTTGCAGCGCTCGGGCTGGCGGGAAGATTTGCTCGTTTCATAAACCAGGAGCTGGGGCGGAAACTGTATGACGGAGTGCGCGAGGGCGCGCGAGAGAGACTGCGCATGTGCCTGGAGCTGGGGCAGAAACTGTCGTACGCTCAGCTAGCTCAGCTGGGAAACACTTGCCAGTCATAACCAGACGGTCGTAAAGTCGATCGGTCGTAAGTCGCATAGGTCGTAAGTCAACGACTACCTGTATTTAGTTCATAACTTTTTTAAATTTTTATTTATTTATTTTTTACAATTTACTTGAAATTTTCACAATTTAATAAAAAAAAAAACACAGACACACACGATTTTCTCATATCTGCAACTTATCTTAAAGGTCATAGACAATGGTCGGAGGTGAAATGTAGAATATCAACTTTACTGTCGAGAAGAACAACCCAAAAAGTTTGCTAAGCCAAAAATCTTCCTGGTGTCTAATTTGCACCCTAAAATTGAATAAAACAGTTAAAATATACTGTTTAGCCCAATTTCCGAAGGTTTGTTTACATCTTACTTCTGTGCACTTTCACCGCCAGGGGCCCGTCGTCATGATGCCATTTAAGCCAAACAGACCGGGAGCAGCTCTGTGTTTACTTGCGAACCGAGCACACGTGTACGGACTTTGGTCGTGAGAGGTTGTGTAAAATGTCTGAAAGCGATAGCGATTTTGAAGCAGGAACTCTCCAAATTAAATATCGAGAGGTGAAACCATATCTGTATGACCCTGTGGCCGTTGCGAAGCAATCGGTGAATGTGGCTCACTGGTTTGACCGTGCGGCCTCGGAATCGGACAGCGACTCGGCCGACTCTGATCGCAGTGACCCCGGACCTCAACAAGACTCGCGCCCAAACGATTTATCCTGGTAGTTATGATAAATTCTTACTTTCATTGTAATACTAAATAAGAGCCCTTTTGAAGAATAATTAAACCGCCCTCCCTAGTGGATATAGGGAACGATTACTGGACAGGGCGCCGGTAGGCCACATTAGCCTGCCATCTGCGGCATTATACTATTTATAGCCGACTCTAAGCGCGGAAATATCCCTTTGTCTCATTTCCACAATGATTGAACAGGATCCCTCAGGATTCTTGACTTGTCAATTGCAAGCAAAAGTAAAAATGTTTACCTCCAATCTTCTCCTTTTTGCTTGAGCGTTGCTGCTCCGTTTCTTCTTTGACTGCTTGATTTTGTTTCATGCGCACAATCCACTCTCTCCACCTCATGTCCTCTTTCGGAAAAAAAACAACCCTCTGGCTTCACGCACACAATCCACTCTCTTCACGCACACGTGTGGCGGCATGGTGGTGTAGTGGTTAGCGCTGTCGCCTCACAGCAAGAAGGTCCGGGTTCGAGCCCCGTGGCCGGCGAGGGCCTTTCTGTGTGGAGTTTGCATGTTCTCCCCGTGTCCGCGTGGGTTTCCTCCGGGTGCTCCGGTTTCCCCCACAGTCCAAAGACATGCAGGTTAGGTTAACTGGTGACTCTAAATTGAGCGTAGGTGTGAATGTGAGTGTGAATGGTTGTCTGTGTCTATGTGTCAGCCCTGTGATGACCTGGCGACTTGTCCAGGGTGAACCCCGCCTTTCACCCGTAGTCAGCTGGGATAGGCTCCAGCTCGCCTGCGACCCTGTAGAACAGGATAAAGCGGCTACAGATAATGAGATGAGATAATCAATGTGAGGCATCATGTGACATTTAATTTAGCGCCATTTCTGTTTCTCTGGTTTACATCGTAACCATGAATTACATATGCTTTTTTTTTTATTTTTTTTAATTGTAAAATCTTTTTAACTTAATTTTTTTTAAACTTTAACATATTTTAAGTGTAATCCTTTAGCTACTAGCTAGTTATCTTGGATGAAATGGCGTCGGAGTGGAGAAGAGCAGGTTTTATTTCACTTACAACTGTCAGTCCTTTTTGTTTCATTGCTTCCAAATCCCTCTTTGTCACTGATCAGAGCTGATTGTCCAGTCAGAGTCCAATTACACATCAGAACAAAGGACAGAATGTTAATTTGCTGATGGAAAGTGCAGCTTTTCTGCTGCTATTCAGAAAAAAAATGGTATGATTAAGGACTCGAAATGTCAAACAAAACAACAATCATGACCGATCTTGTGTATCTGTCTGTCAACAAGTGTGTTCCTGTGTGTGTGTGATCAGTTTTACGCCTGTGATACGACTCGGCGCTAAAACACGGCGGTACTGAAGGGTATTAGAAATGTTTTTAGCCCTTCCTTTCAATATTGTCTATGGCAGATCTTTTACTCCAGGGAAGAGTTCAGCAAAGCAGGGCTTTAGTGGTGAAGATAAACAATTCAGCAGGGTTCAGGAAGTTTATTAACCCAGTGAGCACTGAGTGACCGAACGTGTCCATCACTGGACCAGACGGGTCTGATTTTAACCCAGACAGAAAACCAGGTCAGCTGGGGTTGGCTCCTGAATAGGAATGAACCAATACCATGTTCTTCAGATGGAGAACACATGAGCTTTACGGAACTGATACCAAAATGACTGTAGTGTTAACGCGAGACAAATTAACAGCTTTAAGATGTTCTTAAAATATCCTAAACATTTACCAAATGCTAAATTTCAGCGTATTTACTTCTAACTTTAAGAATTCTTATAGTAAAGCTTGAAATGACTTTGTAAAAATAATGCAATGCTGTTAAAAAGAACGTTTAAGATGTCACTTTGTTAAAGTTACTAAATTTAACATGTACTTAGTGATTAACCAGGACATTTTTGAAGTTACAGGGTTATGAAATGTCATTATACATTAATACAAGATGTTCTAGATGAAGAAAATTAGACTTTCGGTTAAACATGTTAAAGTTGTAACATCAGGCCGTTGGGTCATTTCCCCGGGTGTGGCCGTACTGGATGGATGGATGGATAAGGAGACGAAAACGAAGGCGGTGCCGCGTGACGTAGGATTCCGCACGTCTTCCTCATTCCGTCCTGGATCCGAGATGTTTGTCCGAGTGGCTTCATCAAGTAAAGTGAGAAAGCTTTACTCCTGGAAAAAGCAGCGAAATTGTGCCGTGAGCGTTTTACAGAAGATTGCGGATTTGTGGAGGATTTGGATGAAAAAAATCACTGGGAAGAAGCAAGACACGAGGCAGAAACGACAACTGAAGCCAGAAGTGATCCTGACTTTGTTTCACCACAAAACACCAACAGTATGACAGCACACCGTGCCACGCATCAAAAACAGGCAACAAACTCACTGCTACTTTATTTAGATTCCTTCTCTAATCCTGTATTGCAATAATTTTTGTGCACAAATGCAAACAAATTGACCGAGAAGTCACACTCGACCATATTATACTGTAGTCTAGTACAACATGCATTTGTACACTTTCGCTGTGCTCGCGGAAAATGGCATCACACACGAGGGCATACATGTCAACCTATACGGATTGTCCGGAAATTATACGGATTTTAGCTCATTTCAAGGGCGTACGGGCGTATAAACAAAGTCTTACGGATTTTCAGTATTTTCTGACCTAAATTTATTTTATGTATCTTACTTGAACATCGTCAGCTGATCGTCGCAAAAACATACAAAAGCTCGATTTATAGACAAAGAACAGCGTGTATGCAGGGGCAGATAACCCAGACTATGTGAAACCAGATGTTTATTCCTCAAGCCTCGTGCAGTATCGCGACTGCAAGACTTCGCTCGTTCCAGTCATGCGCACGATCTGCATTTAAACGTGCCAAACGGTCATTGTTCGAACGATTTTCTCATTGTGCCGAGCGACATTGTTTACACCTGAGAGATTTTGAATAGCGTCTGCTGAGTGAAAGAATGGGAACACCGAGAAAGAAAATGAGATACGGCGGGCGGGATCTTCCTGAATGGAAGGAGACATTTAATGGTGTCATTGTTCAGGCGAAAAATGAGGAGTACGCGCACTGCACAGTTTGTGTGCGAGATATAAAAGTTGCAGCGTCTGGAGTTTACGATGTGAGGGAACACATGAGGTCCAAACTACATCAGCGAAATTTGCACCAGAAACAGAATCAGCCGCAAATGACGATGTTTGCAAAGCCTAAGACCGATGATCAACCAACAAGTGTAATAAGAGCAGAAGTTATGATCTGTAATTTTATTGCTCAGCACAATTTACCGCTAGCCGTTGCGGACCACCTGACAGAACTGTTGCCGCAAATTTGCACGGACAGTACGATTGCGAAATCTATCAGCTGTAGGCGCACCAAAACAACGCAAATAATCAAAAAGGGCTCGGCCCCCGAAGCTACACTACCGATCATCCAGCACTGCCGGACGTCGCCATTTTCCTTGACGATCGACGAATCCAATGACAAAAAGACGGACAAGCGACTGGCCGTTTTGGTGCGGATCTTCAACATAAACAGAGGGGCGAAGTCAAGAATAGTAGACATGCCCGTGTGCAATATCGGCACGGGCGAGGCGATTTTCGACATGCTGGACGAAGTTCTCAGGCAAGTTATATTTACTTATTTATTTATTAAGTTTGGTGCGATTCGAAGGCTATAAGGATTTTATGTTGATTTTATGGATTTCTTCCTCTGATACTACAGGTGGACGCCCAAAGGGGTTGACATGTATGCAAGGGAGTGATGGCGGCCTCCGTGACTTAAAGGAACAGTCCACCGTATTTCCATAATGAAATATGCTCTTATCTGAATTGAGACGAGCTGCTCCGTACCTCTCCGAGCTTTGCGCGACCTCCCAGTCAGTCAGACGCAGTCAGACGCGCTGTCACTCCAGTTAGCAATGTAGCTAGGCTCAGTATGGCCAATGGTATTTTTTGGGGCTGTAGTTAGATGCGACCAAACTCTTCCACGTTTTTCCTGTTTACGTAGGTTTATATGAGCAGTGATATGAAACAAGTTCAGTTAAAAAAAATTGAAACATAGCGATTTTCTATGCTATGGAAAGTCCGCACTATAATGACAGGCGTACTAACACCTTCTGCGCGCTTCGGCAGCGCATTGATACGGAGCTCAGATATCAATGCGCTGCCGAAGCGCGCAGAAGGTGTTAGTACACCTGTCATTATAGTGCGGACTTTCCATAGCATAGAAAATCGCTACGTTTCAATTTGTGTAACTGAACTTGTTTCATGTCACTGGTCATATAAACCTATGTAAACAGGAAAAATGCGGAAGAGTTTGGTCGCATCTAACTACAGCCCCAAAAAATACCGTTGGCCATACTGAGCCTAGCTACATTGCTAACAGGAGTGACAGCGCGTCTGACTGCGTCTGACTGACTGGGAGGTCGCGCAAAGCTCGGAGAGGTACGGAGCAGCTCGTCTCAATTCAGGTAAGGGCATATTTCATTATGGAAATACGGTGGACCGTTCCTTTAAACTACTCCCATCTATTTTCATCACCTTCGTGGTTATATCGTTAAGAACAAATTCAACATGCTGCTTTTTTATAAAGGACCAACATAAAGACCTACTTTTAGCTCAATTTGTTTATTTGCGAGATATTTGCTTTCGGGTCACTTCGACTTTTAACAATACCAATGAAGGATCTTAAAGTTAGTCGTAAATTTAATGGATTTAAAAAATTCAGTAAAGTTTCTTAAATTTATGACAAAGGGCTAGTCTTAAAGGTAACATGACTAAATTTAAGGTTTCAGTTAAATGCGATTTAAATTCACATTTTCACTGAACGTAATTGACTTAATATTAACCAATAAAAGGTGTTGGGCAACTTTTTTTTTTTTTTTTTTTAGCTCTGTTTCTTGTCGTTGCTGCTGTGTGCTGCTAGAAATTAACAAGATGTGATGGTATTTTTAAGCGAGAGTGTGAGGGTGGCGGGTTTGAGCGTGCAGAGCAGTGGTGAGTGTAAGCGCAGTATTGGAGAACACGCCTTGGTGCTCAGTGCTCGCCTAATGGCGGTGCTCTCACTCACACACACACAACGCTTTCTCTGTATGTTCGCTTCAGTGCTCAACACTTCACCAATATATTTGTTTCTGCACGATTCGTGGCATTTTTGCACTTGTACTGCTCTGCACTGTCTATGAGATATGGTTTAAACGCTGTAATGTTTTATCAGGTTACTTGTTGGAGGATGCTGATATTCCTCCTGTTGATATTTTCACAGAGCACAGATTGCAGTCCGTTATCGTAATGTGTGAAATACATCCAGATCGGAGTGTCATCCGTTCCGTACACCAGGCTCATGACACGTCGTATCGGATGTTGGTATCCGTATCGGTATGGATGCATCCTTGTTGTCTTGCTATTTAAGAATTATTCGCTGAAGGTGAAGCGAATAATGGCGGCAAAGCCAAGGTTTATCTATCCATTATCTGTAGCCACTTATCCTGTGCGGGGTCGCGGGCGAGCTGGAGCCTATCCCAGCTGACTACGGGTGAAAGGCGGGGTACACCCTGGACAAGTCGCCAGATCATCGCAGGGCTGATACAGAGACAAACAACCATTCACACTCACATTCACACCTACGCTCAATTTAGAGTCACCAGTTAACCTAACCTGCATGTCTTTGGACTGTGGGGGAAACCGGAGCACCCGGAGGAAACCCACGCGGACACGGGGAAAACATGCAAACTCCACACAGAAAGGCCCTCGCCGGCCGCTGGGCTCGAACCCGGACCTTCTTGCTGTGAGGCGACAGCGCTAACCACTACACCACCGTACCACCAAGTCGAGGTTTTTATTCACTGAGCCTGAGGTGGTAATTTTTTTTTTTTTTAATAACTACACAAGTGATTTATTTAAAAAAACCATCAGTTTTCAAACATGGCATACAAATGTACAGTAATAACTTAGCGGTGCAGACTTGTCACTTATCTACACCAAGTGCTTTGTTTTGAAATCAATAAAATAAATCACATCATCTGTAATTCTTCATCACTTATGGTGACTAAGCTCTTGGCCACCATTTTACCGAGTCACTCGAGGTGATTGGTCGAGAGAGTCTGACTATTTCTCAATAATCAGTGCGCACGATTTAAAGTAATCACCTCTGTATTTACACGAATCTCTTTTAAAACTGAAAAGTGAAGCCTAGGCCTAATGGTTTGAGAAGCAGCTTTTAGGACCAAAAGTTTGCTAGTTCAATTCCCTGGACCAGCAGGAATGGCTGAAGTGCCCTTGAGCAAGGCACCGAACCCCCAACTGCTCCCCAGGCTGCTCTGGATGTGTTGTACGGTACGTCGCTCTGGATAAATGGAGCGTCTGCTGTAATGTAATGATTATTAATATAATGACTATGTCTTTAAGAGTGTAAACCTAAAAATTACACCTTAAACCTGAAGGTTACATGAGCAAATCCAGAGAACTATTGAGAACGCTGGAATTTGTTTCCAGGAAGGAAACTGAAATTTGAGTTCATCTTTTGCTCCACTGCTTCTGATGAGAAAACGGTGGTTATAAACCAAAGTGCCTCATAACTTTTAACCAAGGACAACTTACAAAGGAAGTTAATCTAGAACTTGTACAGGATAAAGCTTATGACCTGGTTTCTTCTGAAACCTTTCATCTTTGACTTGGGTGAAAGAGAGAGAGAGAGAGAGAGAGAGAGAGCTCACACAGACCGAGAGCAAACCCTCGTTTCTTGTTTTCGCTGGCGGACAAACGAAGCGTTCTGCGGGTGAATTGATAAAATACGCATGGGTTCCTTTTATTGCTGAGCAGTGAGGAAATTGAATCTCGACAAATCATCTCCACAAACCAGTTTGGCATTACCCGTGCGCTGTAGAGCTGAGCTTTATAAATGGATTTAATCAATGCTTTGGCAGCAGCCGACGGGCGAAGTTGTGGATTTACGTGCACTTTTGATGAATTAAAACCAAAATTATTTGACAGTAGACATACTGCTCGGCAAATAAAAGCAAAATGTACAGCGTGTTCAAACAAAGGTGCTGCACGGAGCAGAATGCAGTTTGACTTTCTTTCAAGTTGGTGTCGAGTACATTTATCTCCCCCCCCCACACACACACTTTTAGCTGTGCAAGAAGATTTCTGTTTTTGAAATTCTGTTTCTTTGACTATTACATCTTCCTGATGCATAGAATAAGATTTTATCATTTAGTTTTCTATCCCGGTTTTGTTACTCTGAAGGTCACAGGCCATATAATCAGTGATGTGTCTCAGAAACACAGCTGTTCCTGATGCCTAATCGGCCCCCCTGCAGATTTCATCCATTTAAATGAGCAAATTAGTATGTGTATGCTGTAGTATATTACTTCTGTATGATCTAACAATTTATTTTGACTCACTATCAGTAATGCAGCTTTGTTTTATCATCAGAAACCTACATTCCTGACAGGATCCTGGTGCTGGGCTGTATGGCCAGGTCGGCTCCATTTTTCACACTCGGCACACTCGTCCTGGCTTCATTATTCTACGTATTTTAAAGGTCAGGTTTCATTTTCGAAGGCCATAAACCACACACTCATCTGTCATGCTAAGGTTGTGTGTGTGTGTGTGTGTGTGAGATCCTGTGTGTGTGTGTATATATAATAAATATAATATATATTACAGGATCTCTAAAAATACATGGTTAGAAAAGAATAGTGGAAATTTGACTCCTGTAGGTGTTAATTCTAGGCATGTAACAATTCACCCAATTAATGATTTGGATCGATTCACTATATTGGGTTCATGATTTGATTTTTTTTCACAATATATTTGATAAAAATTAAATGAAAATTTTCATGACAAAAAAACCCCTACATTTATTTTCCTATTCTTTATCAACGTAAATAGTTATTTTAAAAAATAATAATAATTTAAAAAAGTTTCAAAAATAATTATGAACATTTGTAAAGGTTGATGGAAAATATAAAACCAAATTAACTAAAAGTTAATAACAAAGGCATTTTCTTGATAAATTTCTCTGAACATTTGTGAAGGCTGGATTGTGAACATAAAACAACTACCTCAATTTACTTCTCTTTTCTTTATCTTAAAAAAAGAGGTCACATTTCTTGTTAAATTTGTTTGTACAGTAAATTATACAACAGCTGCCCCCATTTTAGATAAGGGTTGTTTTTTTCGGTGCATTTTCGCTGTATTAGAGCTGTGTTACTTCTGCCTATGGTGAAGTCACATGCTCTCCCTTTATTGTATGTTATTGTTTAAACTATGCAATTACATTTACTTGGGGGGAACTAAGATTATGCAGCCTGGTAACAATCATAGTTCATTATTTATTTCCACAATTCAGATCATCATTTTGTACTGTGATTTAGCCTCACGTGATGAATGAATGAACCCTTTATTGTCACTTAGTCACAAGTACCAGCGAAATGAGCCATCAACCTGTCCATACATATACACATACATACAATTGACATAGGGGGAGTAGACAGGACAGGAAGACAGGGATGAAAAATACAGAGTAACATGAGGGGAGGGGAGGAGAAAAAAGCAACCCCCACACTATGCTCCTGTGGGGAGTACAGTGTGGGAACATTAAAAAAACACCTCAGCACATAAGCACAAAATAACACAGTACACTTCACAACATGAAAACTCGAGGGGGAAGGGGTGAGGTAGGGGGTGATCATGGGGAGGGTAAGAGGCAGAGGTATGGGGGGGGTAAGGGGCAGAGGTATAGGTAACCCAGCGCAAACAAGCAGTCCGGTCCTGTAGCCATGACGGCGCTTACCCACATGTCACACTGGGGGTAAAAGCGGCACCTGTGGGAAGTGGGGGAAGGGATGCGAGAGAGTCTCACTGCAGTGATCTTCAGGGGGAGATGTTGTCCCAGCAACGGCCTTGGCTAAGGCCAGTGCTGTCTGAGGGAGCCGAAAGCAGATAAGATTGGGATTGTTTGGTCTTGGGGCGAGTAGACGCATTCCTTTACACAACTACTGTTTGTCCATTCTGGTCTCCGAATCGATCCATTTTCCTTTGCAAAGCCACAAATTTCTCCATGATGTTATCTATGTTGCGGTTCAAGTTCTGAATAGCCACAGTCTGAGTGCCGACAGCTCTGCCCACCGCTTCAATCATGTCGGGCAGCTTTATGGGGCTTTGGACAGCTGTCACCATTTTCTGATTTCCTCAATAAACCAGGGCAATGCCTAATCCAATCAGCAAAAGTCCTGTAATCATGGTTCCGAATAGGTAGATGTCTTCAATGTCCTCCACAGAAAGAACCGCCAGGCACACGACCCGCCACCTCTCCCACGCGTCCATCGTGTAGCCAGCTGCGAACGTTCCGGCAGGACAGGCTGGTTCCCCCAAACCCAGGCTTCTCATCGAGAAGATTGTCAGTTGCATGATGCACAGTTTCATTCCTAGTTCCTTCTGAATTTATTTGGAATGCTGGATGTGAGGTGGGAGTACACCCTGGCTGGGCCGTCAGTCACCTATGGACAATTTAGCACAGCTAGGCCTTCTGCTTGCATGTTTTTAAGAGGTGGGAGGAAACCAGAGAACCTGGAGGAACCCGAGGAGCCTGATACACTACCGTGTTGCTCCTCATCAACGTATTAACCTCATGTCTTGATTCGAATTGGTTTAATTCAAATCTCAATGACTTAAAACTAAATCAGACTATAAATACCATGTGTGTTTGTAAAGCTCAGATATAAAAAGCTTGACTTCCCGAACTCTGATAAACAGCCAGAATGTTTAAGTTATTCCATGAAATCGAGTTGTACATGAGCTGATAGCTGATGAGGCGCGTAGCACCAGGGTTGAGTGCAATAACTGTTTTTTTTTTCTTCTATCCACATTCACTGGATTTTGAGAAACAGAGCTGTAGTATTATACCAGGTGGGTGTAGCACAGAAGCACAGCAGGCCAGAACGGAGTTCTCAATAACTTATTTTCAGCTTTTCAGCGTTCACTCTATCTATATATATATATATATATATATATATATATATATATATATATATACACACACACACACACACACACGTGTGTTCTGGTCGGGAGAGCTCCCTTTCTCTGCTCTCCCTCTCCTCTTATAGGGCGCGGTCACTGAGGAAGACACACAGACACAGGTTAATTCCCGTCAGGTGCAGTGATTCTGCCACTTACCTTCCCTGACTCCGCCCTCCCTTCACAGACCGACACTTGACCACGCCCCCGCTGCTACAAGAGCCTTTTTATTTTTTGCAAATTCAACAAATACAAACTTTTATACAAAACGTCCGACAAAATAATTTCCACTTCGGCAGAATTCTTAAAAATCTATCGATGGCTGCAAGAATTGATTGTAATGTTGTTTTTTGTAGAAAGTGCAGCCTTGATGTCGTGCCGAGGTCTAGAACAGCTTTAAACATTTATTTAATTCTTACTTGGACATTTCAGTTCTGTAATTTTCAAACTTCTTTGAGCTTTTGAACCAGTCTAAAAAAAAATTCAACAAATTTTAATCTTAAGATAAAGAATGTAAACAAATGGCGAAATGACAGGTGCAATTTGTGAAAAATACTATAATTCTTGAAAAATTTTTTTAAAAAGAAGTTCTGTCACCTCACTGCAAGAAGGTCCGGGTTCGAGCCCCGTGGCCGGCGAGGGCCTTTCTGTGCGGAGTTTGCATGTTCTCCCCGTGTCCGCGTGGGTTTCCTCCGGGTGCTCCGGTTTCCCCAACAGTCCAAAGACATGCAGGTTAGGTTAACTGGTGACTCTAAATTGAGCGTAGGTGTGAATGTGAGTGTGAATGGTTGTCTGTGTCTATGTGTCAGCCCTGTGATGACCTGGCGACTTGTCCAGGGTGTACCCCGCCTTTCACCCGTAGTCAGCTGGGATAGGCTCCAGCTCGCCTGCGACCCTGTAGAACAGGATAAAGCGGCTACAGATAATGAGATGAGATGAAGTTCTTACCATCAAACATTTTTATTTCTTTTTTTTTCAATTAGTTTTTATTTCATCCTCGTTTGGTTCAGCAACACGCTCCGCCATTTTGTTTTTCTCTACTCATGGTATGAGCTGATGTCCTAGTAGTAGAGTAGCCAATCAGAGCGTGCAGTTGCTCATATCCAGTGAATGTGGATAGAATAATACTGTATATATTTAAATAATAAGCCTTACATTTGAAACCTTGGATTTTGTCTGTTTATTTATTTTACAGTTAAATGGATCCCTGACTGCAAAAAAGCTTGAAAACTCGATTGTACCCAACCACACAGAACCTTGAAGAACTTTGAGCTGTGGATTGTTCAGTCACATTCAATGAATTGTGACAAAAGAAAGCCAGAAAGCATTTATTTATTTATTTATTTATTTATTCATTGTGTATTTAAAAAATATATATCCTGGCTTCTGGTTCATGATTGAACTCCGAATTGCTTTGATATCACGACGATCCTGGGTCGGTTCTGTCCAGTCCTTAACCACAGATAGACTGATTCTCTTCATCTGATCACACGGCTCTGTTTTTTCCTCGAATGTCTGTTCACTGAACACTTTCACTGAAGAATGGATCAAATACATGTCGAACAGCCTCAGTGCTGTATTTTCTAAAGAGTTTATAAGCTGTGAAGAGGAGAAAAAAAAAGCACCTGATATCAGCAGACGCTCTTTGTCTCATCTCGTATCTCATGCATTTTTTTTTTTTCCCTCTTGGAAAATTGAAACCAATGGTCCCTGCTCTTATCATGACATCAGCAGAAAATAAAAAAGCAACTTCTGTCTCACTATCTATCTTCCCATCCCTCCTCTCACTCTCTTTTTGCCTTTATCTCTCAGCTGTGCTGCCTGGATGAATCCAATTCTGACAAGTCAGCCTTTAGATAGATTTCTACTGGGCATTGTCGCTGCGAGTTATTGTAAAGCGCCGCCGCAGTGCCATGCTAACTGTCTTTCTATTCTGATTCAGTCAATGCGCATATCTTTATAGTTTCCTTCAATTTAAGGCCCTTTAATGGGGCGGAGTCTTTTTTTTTCCCCCTCCCCGTTCTTTTCTTGTCCCGGAGATCACTGATAGATGCGGCAGCCTGAGGGCTGCACAAATTCAATCCGCCAGCATCCTTCCTTCTGAAGATCTCCGAATCCCCTGCAGAGGCGACGCACAACAATGCTTAACTGTAGAAAACTGATAAAAGCCTGAAAAGAAAAAAGAGCTTCTTGTTGTGTTTTTTTCTTTGTTTAATAAAAATCCAATGTAGAAAATAGGACTATTTGTCACGTTGGGATAAAAGTGGCGCAAACGATTGAGGGATAAAGAACGCAGCGTTTTGTGGAAACTTTATTTATTTGCGCTCTGGATGGTGTCGGGTCCTTCGGGGGCGTATTAACCTGACACTGATTTATAAAAGTGAGTCCGTTTAGGGCCTTGATTTATTCCTCGGGCCATTCACTTCACTTTCTGCTTAATAAAGCACCATGTGGCTGCAGAGTAACGGAGCAGCGCTTTAACTACAATTATAATCTGGGTAACTAAAGAGCACTTGGACCTGTTGATGTGCAGCAGCGATGATGTTCGCATACTTCGGCACACTTTCGCTAATGGATGATAAATTTCAGTGTACTAAACATGCTGCTGCTGCTTCTTATTCCATGGAGAAGATCAGGACAGATTTTCGAATGAGCATAATCCAAATAATGAGACCGTCAATGACGGTGTAGCTCATTCCAGCCCCATCTAGTCCAGAAGGAATGATCCAAAGTGGGCCATCTTGTGCAGTTTTACTCTCAACCAACCATCCATCCATCCATCCATCCATCCATCCATCCATTATCCATAACCACCTTCCCTGTGCAGGGTCATGGGACTTTATTTAAACATGGTAAGTTGATCAGCAGAGCTGGTGCAGTCGTGCATGTACAGATACAAATAATTAGATGCAAAAGACTAAAAATAGACACAATCTGAAAAAAAAACTTAAAATCTGTAAAAGGAGAACGGAAGTCATTTTTAAACTTGCTTTATTTCTTAATTAACGTGTTATTCAATTATGTTTTCGGTTTTAGTAACCTTATATCGTGACTCATATTGGCAACTAATTGCAATTAAATATTATACTTATCGGCCTATTTGGTTTTTAGCCGTGTTGAATTTAGTTCGTTTGGTTCACGGCAGGCGTCGTTTATCCGCGCGATCTTCGCGAGACTTGTGCGAGACTTCGAAACGTGACGTGTCAGCCAGGTGTCAGAGCCACCATTTTGAAAACTGTTTTCCTAACAAAATATCACACAAAAACGAGTTTAAATGACGATTACTGCCTACTTTTTTCAAACTTTCCTGATTGCTATCAAAACAAACAAAACTTCCGGCTTGATTCCATCAGCATTTGAAAGAGGGCGCGCGCGTCTTTTGACAACATTAGCAGGTGTTGCCCTGTGTCCGAAATCGCTCCCTACTCACTCTATAGGGCACTAAATAGTGCAGATGCCATTTTGTAGTGCTATCCAAAACCTTAGTGAGGATTATTTGCACCCTATATAGTGCACTCAAAGTATCCCACAATGCCTCACGAAAAGTAGTGTACAACATGGCCACTAACCAAAGCAATATATCCCATCATGCACTGCGGTCGCGCTGAAAGAAATCAAATAAAAAGTCTCAAATGTGATTGAATAAAAGGCAGCGGCAAAGAAGAAAGTATTCAGCCTTGATTTGAAAGAACTGAAAGCTGCAGGTACTTTGTATTGATTAATGTAGGAAATGTGCTCAGTATAATATGGATTTATCACAAAAACACACGCATGTATTTATTATTTTGAAACCCACCAGCCGACTGATCTGGCACGTTTTAATTGTGCGACAGTAATGACATAAATACCAGCATGACAGAGTAGTGTCCGAAAGTGTTTTTTTTTTTTTTTTTTATTTTACCAATGAGTTCACTGTATAGTCCTCTATATAGTAATTCCCTATATAGGGAGTAGTGAACGAGTGAGCGATTTTGGACACATGGAGCGTTGGCAGATGTTGGTCACTTTGATTTCCGCTGTACGTTTTACTTCCATCCTATGACGTCTCGCACAGGTCTCAACGAATCTCGTTTACGGCCGTTGCTTTGACGTACGGACTGATATATTACAGAGCATATTTCAAACACTCAACTTGCTATAGCAGCGACAAAATAGCGATCAAAAATGCATTCCGATATTTAATAAAATGAGAAATACAACTTCAATGATAAAATGTGCCTTCAGTTCTCCTTTAATTCTCTTCACATTAAGTTAATTAATAGTATGCATAACTTTTGTCTTTGTATTTAGTTCCGGCTACAGTAGGATCAAACTTTATTCTACTAATGTAAAATTTACCGAGTAAATTTTTCTTTCAGAGGAAAAATCCTTCTTTTTGTTCATGTGTAAGGATCTAATCCCATTGAGTAGTTTCTATATCCACTTCTTTTGAGTGAAAGTCTTGGTTTTAATAACTTGCTTGTTTGCTGAACACAAACAAGGCAGTAAGTTCTTGTGTTAATGGACCAGACTCCACTTTTGGATCATTAATCCCTTTTGACTTAGAATGACCTGCATGCATGGTTCGGCTTCTGGCACATCCATACAGTTTTAAATACAACATCTACATTTTAAAAACTTGTTTTTATTGCATTTATTTAATTCCTGGGCTCCCATGTGTAACAGGGAGTGATGCTGCATCCCATTAATACACTTTACAATAGGTTATTAGATTCTAATAGAACTGATGAGCCAAAATAATAGGGGATCTTTTTTTTAACGGGCCACGACTTGTTACAAGTATGAATAGGTGGGCCTCAAAGCAGAAAAGGTTGAGAGCCACTGCACTACACCACCGTGCCGCCTACTCTCAACCAGTCCAGCAAAGATTTTTTTTTTTTTTTAAATTTGACCTCAGTCTTGTCTAAGAATTTACAACAAAATATATCTGTATATCCAAAGGGTATAGTGTGGTAGTAGTTGGCACAAAAGGTCACTGTAGTCACGTTACGTATATACACACTCAGTACTGCATTTTACACTGCAGGTGCCCGCCACTGCTCTTGTCTACACCTAGTCAATAGTTCTGCTTCAGAGATTTCTGGAGCTCAGTCAAAACCCGGTGTTTACGTAACCGTGAACTTTCAAAAGTCTACATGAGCGATTTATCTCACCATTCTTACCATAATCTGTACTTCAGTACCTCCCACATGATTACTCAGCAATCAGTCAGTAATATCGATAACCACGGCTGAACAGTAAACACGACACGATGGTAGTGATGATGAGCAGCTGAGCTGCCAAAATTCTGAGCTATATTTGTTCGTAAGGTTGCAGAAGCTGTTGAGATCCCAGGAACCACACTGAGCTGATAAATGAAGATGATTATTATGACTAGACTTGGTACACTACGCAAATAATCAGATCTGGCGCAAAGCGACTGCTTATTATGCTGATTAATCGAGAGTCATTTGGGTGAAAAAAAAATTGTTTGGCTTCAGAAATCAGGACTATTTGAGGAAAATGTTCAGTGCCGTTCTGAAGGGAGAGAGCAGATAAAACACCCAGTCAGCTGCAGATAACTTCTGCAAAGCATTGCTAGGGATGTGGTATTGCATTTCGGATGTTATTTCTCATGAATCAGTCCCTGCTTGTCGGTCCCTCTTCACTTAAGTCGTCACAAATAATAATTATTATTAGGGATGGATTAGTCTTAACTTTGTTAATAATTGTAATGAAGCAAATCTGTATAGAAGCGATATCCACCCTAGGAACACCGACCTATTTGCCAGAAAGAATCCAAAACGGCAAGGAATTGACCGAGAAGAAGCGATTTTTGTTGAACTGCTCTCAACACTCTCAAACAAATCAAGCACTTTGAATTGTCTTGTCTTATTTAAGGCACTAATCTAATGAGACAGTCAATGACTGCGTAGCTCACTCCGGCCCCATCCAGTCCAGGAGGAACGATCTAAAGTGGGCCACCTTGCGCAGTTCTACTCTCAATCAGTTCCGCTCAAATATTTGCCAGAAAGAATCCAAAAACTACGAGGAATTGACCGAGAAGAAGAGATTTTTGTTGAACTGCTCATTAAGGCTTAATTAGTCCATATCTTCATTATTAATTGCAATTATGCAGATTTGTGTAGAAGCTACTGTATATGCACCCCAGGCAGACCTACCTTCCTGCCAAAAAGAATTAAAAAAAGGTGAAGAATTGAGAGAGAAGAAGCGATTTTTGTGAAATGTGGATGCCACCGGATGGATGACGGACAACACATAAACTCATCACCTGCCAGCCGGATGAGCTAATAATCATTATTAAATAATATTCTAGCTATTTATTTCAGCAATGCTTCTCCCCCCCCCCCAAAGACCTGAGTAATCAAACAGGATAATAATCAGATAGATAGATAGATAGATAGATAGATAGATAGATAGATAGATAGATAGATAGATAGATAGATAGATAGATAGAAAACATTTTTTATTAATGGTCATACTGCACATTGTGGAATAATAATGATCTCATTATTTCAAGAAATAGTTATTTTAACTTTTCTCATTCTTTCAACTCGGTGTTGTAGTCGAGTCACTAAACCTCGAGTCTGGGTCCAGTCTCGAGTCCCCAGCAATCAAGTCCGAGTCATTAAAAAAATTTTTGAGTCGAGTCCAAGTCCAAGACTCCAACCGCACCATTTGACGGTGGCTGTTTCAGCGCCATTAGCATTAGTTTGTTCCTGAACATGCCGTATGAACAGGTGAATGTGCTTCTCTTTATCAGGGAGTGTGAAGTATTCTGTCTGAGATGGTTGGGAGACGGATGCAAGTGCAGAAGGTGTGTTTATTAATACAAGTGAAGACGGTAAACAATCCAGAACGGCAAGAAAAATCGTAGAACGGTGAAACAGGCGATCGGTCAAGCGAGGCACAAACAGGCTATCTTGTGGCCCTTTTCCGCTACCCTTTTTCAGCTCACTTCAGCCCAACACGGCTCGCGTTTCAACTACCTCAGAACAGCACGACTCAGCTCGCTTCAGCCCTACTCAGCACCCAAAACTCGCACGGTTTTGGAGTGGGACTGAAGCGAGCCAAACCAAGCCAAGTGGGGCTAGGGGCGTGAGGAGACACTCCCCTGTGCACTGATTGGTGAGGAGGAGTGTCCTCACATGCCCACACACGCCCCGCGAGCACACTGGGATCTGTAAACACCGTAAACCCGGAAGATGAAGAATTACGAATTACGAGAATTTCTGAAGCCTTATGCGCCTCGCCTCATCTATACGCTCTTGCCAGTATCTGTTGGCGTTGTCGGTGACAACAAGCCACAGCACCAAGACCAGCAACACTAACGACTCCATGTCCTCCATGTTTATTGTTTACTATCCGGGTCGTGAGACTACCGCTTAAAAGCTCACTGATGTCACTGTTTGCGCCGCCTAACGACATCACGTGACGTCCACCCACTTTCGCTAACTCCACCCAATGTGTCCACCCACTTCCAGCCAGCACGGTTCAGCGCGGTTGTAGTCGAAATGCAACTCCAATAGCCCCGCTCAGCTCGACTCAGCCCAACTCAGCACGGCATGGCTCAGCCCAACTCAGCCGCATTGGTAGTGGAAAAGTGGCAATGGACTCGGCAGAATCAAAGACAAGAAACAGGAAATCGGGGATCAGGAAACCAAACAAGTAATAAGGCTCAGTAATGTGTCAGCAACGCAGCTCAATACTTTGCAAAGTAAGTGTGTTTTCACAGTTTTTATACAGGTGCGCTGATTGTGCCTTAATCCTGTGCAGATGTGAGTCGTTTACGGCATGTGTGCGAGAGCCCACTTGGTGCGTACGCTGTCCGGAGCGCGCCCGAGAGTCTGTCTGATACACATGCCAAGGCGCGCAGGTGTGACGCTCTTGCACGAAAATGGTATAAAAATTAATGTAGCTATAAATATCTTATGCCAAATTATTATGGCATGTTACAAAAAATAAAGAAAAAATCAGTCCTCGTCTCCAATTTACGAGTCCGAATGTAGTTAATGCACGAGTCCAAGTCTGAGTCATTATTGCTCAAGTCGAGTCCCAAGTCGGACTCGAGTACTACAAGCCTGTTTAGACTTTCTAACTTGGTGGTCCCAAAAAAAACCCCCATCATTTTAACTTAATTTGACTCACTAGCTCTCATAAACATGATTTAATAATCATTATCATTATAATTGCATTATTTCAATATGTCCAATTTTAAAGTCTCATTATCGAACATATTTTGAAGGCCCGTCTTGTCATTTCTGACATATTATTTCAGCTTCCATATTTGAAGAGGGTACATCTTTATTTTGACTTAATGTCATTATTTCAATCTGATATCGCTTTCAATTTACAACCTCGTTATTTTGACTTAATTACTAGTTACTTTAAGGTATCATCTTATTTTGACAATATTATCTTCAGAAATCTACCTTTAACTTCAGAAATTATTTCTACTGACGGCATTATTAGCTCACCAGCCGTAAGCGATGAGCTATTGCCATCACGTGGCGTCCGACTGTCCACAATTCATAAAAATCACTGCTACTCCCTCAGTATTCAATGGATTTTGTTTGTTTTGTTTTGAAGATCAAATTGTTCTAATTGTTCTCATGAAGACTCACTTAGCTAATTATAAACAAGTCTGGTTTCTCATGATACAGCCGTGTGAGCTACTGCATCACTGACACTCTTGCATTTTCCAACATGACGATGCCAAACCACATACTGCATCAATTACAGCATCATGGCTGCGTAGAAGAAGGGTCCGGGTACTGAACTGGCCAGCCTGCAGTCCAGATCTTTCACCCATAGAAAACATTTGGCGCATCATAAAATGAAAGATACAACAAAAAAGACCTAAGACAGTTGAGCAATTAGAATCCTACATTAGACAAGAATGGGTTAACATTCCTATCCCTAAACTTGAGCAACTTGTCTCCTCAGTCCCCAGATGTTTACAGACTGTTGTAAAGAGAAAAGGGGATGTCTCACAGTGGTAAACATGGCCTTGTCCCAACTTTTTTGAGATGTGTTGTTGTCATGAAATTTAAAATCACCTAATTTTTCTCTTTAAATGATACATTTTCTCAGTTTAAACATTTGATATGTCATCTATGTTCTATTCTGAATAAAATATGGAATTTTGAAACTTCCACATCATTACATTCTGTCTTTATTTACAATTTGTACTTTGTCCCAACTTTTTTGGAATCTGGGTTGTAGGATTCTAGTTGCTCAACTGTCTTAGGTCTTTTTTGTCGTATCTTCCGTTTTATGATGCGCCAAATGTTTTCTATGGGTGAAAGATCTGGACTGCAGGCTGGCCAGTTCAGTACCCAGACCCTTCTTCTACGCAGCCATGATGCTGTAATTGATGCAGTATGTGGTTTGGCATCGTCATGTTGGAAAATGCAAGGTCTTCCCTGAAAGAGACGTCGTCTGGATGGGAGCATATGTTGCTCTAGAACCTGGATATACCTTTCAGCATTGATGGTGTCTTTCCAGATGTGTAAGCTGCCCATGCCACATGCACTAATGCAATCCCATACCATCAGAGATGCAGGCTTCTGAACTGAGTGCTGATAACAACTTGGGTCGTCCTTCTCCTCTTTAGTCCGAATGACACGGCGTCCCTGATTTCCATAAAGAACTTCAAATTTTGATTCGTCTGACCACAGAACAGTTTTCCACTTTGCCACAGTCCATTTTAAATGAGCCTTGGCCCAGAGAAGACGTCTGTGCTTCTGGATCATGTTTAGATACGGCTTCTTCTTTGAACTATAGAGTTTTAGCTGGCAACGGCGGATGGCACGGTGAATTGTGTTCACAGATAATGTTCTCTGGAAATATTCCTGAGCCCATTTTGTGATTTCCAATACAGAAGCACGCCTGTATGTGATGCAGTGCCGTCTAAGGGCCCGAAGATCACGGGCACCCAGTATGGTTTTCCGGCCTTGACCCTTACGCACAGAGATTCTTCCAGATTCTCTGAATCTTTTGATGATATTATGCACTGTAGATGATGATATGTTCAAACTCTTTGCAATTTTACACTGTCGAACTCCTTTCTGATATTGCTCCACTATTTGTCAGTGCAGAATTAGGGGGATTGGTGATCCTCTTCCCATGTTTACTTCTGAGAGCCGCTGCCACGCCAAGATGCTCTTTTTATACCCAGTCATGTTAATGACCTATTGCCAATTGACCTAATGAGTTGCAATTTGGTCCTCCAGCTGTTCCTTTTTTGTACCTTTAACTTTTCCAGCCTCTTATTGCCCCTGTCCCAACGTTTTTGAGATGTGTTGCTGTCATGAAATTTCAAATAAGCCAATATTTGGCATGAAATTTCAAAATGTCTCACTTTCGACATTTGATATGTTGTCTATGTTCTATTGTGAATACAATATCAGTTTTTGAGATTTGTAAATTATTGCATTCCGTTTTTATTTACAATTTGTACTTTGTCCCAACTTTTTTGGAATCGGGGTTGTACATTATTTCAACAAATGTCTTCATTTTAACTTAATATTTAATTATTTCCAGCAGTCTTGTTATTTTTAACACATCTCATTATTTCAGCTTAATAATGTTATTTCAAGATATTGTGTCTTTTATTGTCCCAGTCGCTCGCTAGTGCGGACGTTTTATGTCTCCGATGTGTGACATGTTGTCTTGACAACCATGCAGTATCATAACTGTGTTCAACGCTCATTCTCCATTGGGTAGAGTGATGTAATAATACACATAGGATAAGCGATATGCTATCGAACCAAATGAATGAAGCCCGCTGAAAGGGAATAGAACATGTTTTTATTCCATCGAAAAAGTGTCCTGTGTGGATAATAAGTGTGTAATTCTTATTCCAAATGTGTTTGGTCAACATTTTGATTCCTAACATAAGTTAACAGAGTGACATAACAGTCACAGACTATTTGAAATTGATGTATGTATACAATGATAACTTAATGTCCATGATATTAAGAACATAATCATATGAGCACCATTGACTACGACCGGAACCAGATTGTTATTGGGGTATTGTATTGTATTTATTTATTTTTTAATGTTCCTGTACTCTCTAAAATAGAGTTGCAGTTTGACAGAAAGAAAATATCAGAATTGCTCAAATCAAAGGATGAGAAAAATGGTCCCCAAGTCATAGCACGGTGCAACTCATCGCTATTCAAGACGTGTCTCACAGCGTTGCCAAGTGAAACCTCCACCTTCGACATTCTATTATATCTATCCAAGCTGCTCCACAGATTTTGTCGAATGAGTACAGTCACATTCCTGAGCTTTCACGCTGGATTCATTGACTTATCTAAGAAAACAATGCAGCATGCTCGGCTTCTCCTGGCCAATTTGCCTTTTGAGGTGGATGGGGACAGGATGAAAACTGAGTGAGAATGGCATGGCCTGGCGAGCCTGGCGTCGTTCGTGACAAACTGGTAATGACAGAGCATGCTCCGATGACAAGGCTCACTAACGAAGGTCATCCGAGCGCAACTATTAGAGCTGTCACCTCTGCCAGTCTTGGTGTCCTTCATTCAGTCCCTGAGTGCCTCAGCTGCTTTGTGTCTCTTTGTCATTAAAAAAAAAGTGTAGTCATTCGCTTGCTGTTGATTCAACATGATCTTGAGATTGCGTCTTCTCATTATCCAACTGTGTCGCAGATTTGATTTCTTTTATAAAATCAAGCAGTCGGTCTCAACAAAATCAATGATTCGATCTGATAAAGAGCCAGTGTTTCAAGTACTTGCAAGCTTTATTTATTGTGCATAAGTGACATATAGGACAAGGGATGGAGCATTAATGCATTAATCAAACATTTGTAGAAAACTGATGAAAATACACAAGTAATCTTATGCACATCCTGTCTTAAACAGTACCACTATCTCACTTCTCTTCTCAGTTGATTGGGAGCGTTAAACCACTTTCTCCTTCCACCTTACCTGCTGGTGGCCCCATCCCTCTTCTCCTGTTTGCAACTCTGATATCTGTGGACCATCCATCAACTTCACTGAAGACCAAATCAAGAGAGGACTGTTTGGACTCTATCAGGCCAGTGCAGCTGGTTCTGATGGCATTAGTCCATAGGTGCTCAAGATCTGTGCTTCCCTACTCTTTGGAGTACTACTCAGGATCTTCAACTTGAGCCTCCGTAACAAAGGTGCCTCTGTTATGGAAAATATCTTCTCTAGTTCCTGTGCCAAAGGAGGTCTGATTACAGGCGAGTAACACTTGCGTCACACAGAATGAAAGTTTTCAAGAGACTGTTCCTGGAGATCCTTCACCCCCTGGTTTGGTCAGTACTGGCTCCCCTTTGGTTTGCCTTCCAAGCCAGGACTGGTGTCAATGATGCTATTATCTATGTTCTGCACAAACCAGGAAGAACTTGAAGGATTATGTTCTTCAATTTCTCTCATGCTTTTAACACCATACAACCATCCTAAATGAGGAGTAAGCTGTCTGCTCTGCAGGTGGAAGCTCCCTTGGTCCCTTGGTTTCGTGGATTATGGACAGCCTGACACAGGCCAAAGTATGTGTGACTACAGAGCTGTGTGGCACTGGAGCTCCACAAGGGACAATTTTGTCCCCTTTTTCTTTTCACCCTGTACACCACTTACTTTAAGTACAACACAGAAGGCTGCCATCTGCAAACATTCTCAGATGACTCTGTAATAGTCGGATGTATCAGGCATGGAGAAGAGACAGAATAGCAGGTGAGTGGACTGTTTTGTTGACTGGTGTGAGCTGCAGCTCAACATCAGGAGGACTAAAGAACTGGTGGTGGAGCTGAGAAGATCATGGTCTCCAGTTATGGTACTACAAGTACCATAGTGTGCAATTTCAGACAATTAACTGGACTGGGCAAAGGACACACCGGCCATCTATGAGAAGGGTCAAAGTAGGCTGTACTTCCAACGCAGACTCCAGTCTGGGGTGGCAGCATGAAGATTGTAGACACCAAGAAACTTGACAAACTGATCAAGAAAGCTGGCTCTGTTGTGGGTGAGGAACTCGACTCCTTGAAAACTGTGGTAGCTTGAAGTATAGACAACATTCTTCAGCCTATTATTGACCTCCACTTCAAAGTGTTGAGGCTGAACAGGGAAGCACTTTCAGCTATCGACTGATTAGCAAAGTGTTCCACTGAACGCCAGTGAAATTCTTCCTCCCCACTTCTATCGGACTTTATAACTCCCTCCTTCATCACCCACCCACACAATAATCATCTCTTCTCTCCGTCCCTCCTTATGTCTTTTTGCTACTTGTATATGCTGTATTTTTATTGTATTTATTATACTTAGCTTTTATATTAGCTTTATTATGTGTTTATATTATTCCTTGTCTATCGGTGCCTTTTCTGCTCATCTGTGCAGTCGTAACATCAGCAGTTTCCTTTGGGATCAGTACATTTTCTGCTTCGGATTCTATTTCAGACCTGCCATCATGGAAGCAGGATCAGGACTTGATCAATACCTAAATCTCTGCTGTTGCTTTTGCTGTCTTATCACAAATGGGGGAAAAAGGGCAAAGTTTAGATCCCAGTCTGGAACATGGAGATGCTTTAGTGTGTTGTGTTTTTGTACGTTATAACCAGAGGTCAGGTCTAGACAGCTGGCTTACAACCAGAGTCAGGTTCGGACAGGAGGATTTGTGTAAATCTCACCATCTCGTCTCAACAGTTTTGATATTAAAAGACTCTGGTTGTTGTGCTTGAATAAGTTGAAAGTCTGGTTATGGAGCTGAATTCATACTGGTGGTACGTAGTGACTATGGATCCTGATCGGTCAGTATACTGCCAGACGTTGTTAAGGGTTAAACACAGTGGTGTGCAAATTGGTGGTGCCATTTCCTTCAGTGGCTCGATGGGAATGGATTGTTAATGCAATCAGAATACATACAGGAACACCAGCATTTACATATTACAACATCAGAATACACTGCTACAAGTTACCACTGTAAATTTGGAACGATTAACATTTGTATATCTTCAGCGCTGATTATTAACGCTCATATCCTGGAAGCCGCGCCCCTTCCCTGTACCTCACATCAGTAACCATTTTGCCGCAACTCTTGTCTCAACTCCGTTTTCTCTCTTGGAAGATGCTGCCTCGGGAAATGCTGAATGTTTTGAGTTTGTTAATGTGAAGAAAAAAAAACGAAATCAGACACACACTGATGGTATATAGATGTGTATTTATTCTATCCGCATTCACTGGATATGAGCAATCGTGTGCTCCGATTGGCTACTCTACTACTAGGTTATCAGCTCATATACCATGAGTAGAGAAAAACAAAATGGCCGAGTGTGTTGCTGAACCAACAGAGGACGAAATAGAAACTCTACTCGAAAACAAAACCCTAAAAAATACACAAAAAAGGAACAAAATATGGAATGAAAGTATTTGATGGTAAGAATGTATCTTTTTTTTAATTATTCAATAATTTATCACATTTTTCATAAATTTTTATTTATCAAATTTGCAAAAAAATGCCCTGTTTCTCAAAATTCCAGTGAATGTGGATAGAATAAAACAGTTACTCCACTCAATCTCATCGTACATGGATTTTAGACAACTCGGCGATACGCGACTCGTCGGCTATCAGCTCGTGTACGACTCGATTTCGTGGAATAACTGCTAAGTAAATAGCATTAATATGCACTGTATGCACAAGTTACTCTGTGTATATTTAAGTTATTCCATGAAATCGAGTTGATAGCCAATGAGAAGTGGTTCAGCAAGACACTCCACCATTTGTTTTTCTCTATTCATGGTATATGAGCTGATAGCCTGGGAGTGGAGTATCCAATCAGAGTGCATGATTGCTCATATCCAGTGAATGAGAGATACTGGTATGTACCGTAATATATACAGGATATATGGTAATCGCCAGGTGCTTGGGAGGGAAAAAAGCTGCTGCTTGTCAAGTTAACACGTACACACTGGACTATTTAATATGCATGCTTTCTTATTAATTGCTGCACGTGACACTTTTTTTTTTCCCACAAGATGATGAGCGAGTATTTAGTTCTGCTAGCAAAGGTTGAAAGTTTGAGATTGCAAGATTTCAGGAATCATCCAAAAATCCTAATGTACTCAAAACAGTTCTTTAGGAAGTATTGATTAAATAAGTTAAATACTAAGTAATTAAATAATGAATAAAATATAAATTATTGAACAAATGAGCAAATCAAGCCAAACCTGGATTGCATAATTAGTACAGGCGTTGCGTAAGCTTATCATTCAGACTACCCGGGTTTCTTCAAACATGCCTAATTATCCCTGAAGAAAGTCCTAATTATTTCTGCCTTCAATTCACAACTTGGTCTCGGTGCGTCCAATTAAATACAAATGACCAATCTAGGTTGTCGTGTTTGTGCCTGGCTCCCTGAAGACACCACGATAACAAGTGCAGATGTTTCCAAAAGCATCAAAGGTGTGAGAAAGTCCTAGCTGCAGTCGGCGGGAGTCTAGCTCACAGCTCTTGCTGCCAGATGAAAGTCGGCCCGGTTCAGGTTTGGAATGCAGCTGTTATGATAATGCAAGTGATGTTTTTGAAGGTGACCTTGAGGGCTCAGAAACTCCTGTTGGTGTGTTGCAGAATTCGGGGTTAACTGGAGGGGTTTTACACAACTCTTCGCTTCTGTTGGAGAAGGCACGAGGGACACGTAGCACCTCGGAGCCGTGACATGAGTTCTCTCTCGATAGTTAACCTGGCTGGTCTTTCACTTCTTCTTTCAGCTGGATTTGACTGACAGTGGTTGTTAGTTGTCAGAAACATGATGAAGGAACCTTGGTGAGAAACCTCGCGGGAATGATTATCAGAGAAAGCATCTGCGTTTGCATGCTTGCTGTTGTGCAGTAGCTCAAAGTGAGTTTTCAAATTTAATTGTTTAAATTTATGATACAAATACAGTGGTGCTTGAAAGTTTGTGAACCCTTTAGAATTTTCTATATTTCTGCATAAATATGACCTAAAACATCATCAGATTTTCACACAAGTCCTAAAAGTAGATAAAGAGAACCCAGTTAAACAAATGAAACAAAAATATTATACTTGGTCATTTATTTATTGAGGAAAATGATCCAGTATTACATATCTGTGAGTGGCAACAGTATGTGAACCTCTAGGATTAGCAGTTAATTTGAAGGTGAAATTAGAGTCAGGTGTTTTCAATCAATGGGATGACAATCAGGTGTGAGTGGGCACCCTGTTTTATTTAAAGAACAGGGATCTATCAAAGTCTGATCTTCACAACACATGTTTGTGGAAGTGTATCGTGGCACGGGGAGATTTCTGAGGACCTCAGAAAAAGCGTTGTTGATGCTCATCAGGCTGGAAAAGGTTACAAAACCATCTCTAAAGAGTTTGAACTCCACCAATCCACAGTCAGACAGATTGTGTACAAATGGAGGAAATTCAAGACCATTGTTACCCTCCCCAGGAGTGGTTGACTAACAAAGATCACTCCAAGAGCAAGGCGTGTAATAGTCGGTGAGGTCACAAAGGACTCCAGAGTAACTTCTAAGCAACTGAAGGCCTCTCTCACATTGGTTAATGTTAATGTTCATGAGCCCACCATCAGGAGAACACTGAACAACAATGGTGTGCAAGGCAGGGTTGCAAGGAAGAAGCCACTGCTCTCCAAAAAGAACACTGCTGCTTGTCTGCAGTTTGCTAATGATTACGTGGACAAGCCAGAAGGTTATTGGAAAAATGTTTTGTGGACGGATGAGATCAAAATAGAACTTTTTGGTTTAAATGAGAAGCGTTATGTTTGGAGAAAGGAAAACACTGCATTCCAGCATAAGAACCTTATTCCATCTGTGAAACATGGTGGTGGTAGTATCATGGTTTGGGCCTGTTTTGCTGCATCTGGGCCAGGACGGCTTGCCATCATTGATGGAACAATGAATTCTGAATTATACCAGCAAATTCTAAAGGAAAATGTCAGGACACCTGTCCATGAACTGACTTTCAAGAGAAGGTGGGTCATGCAGCAAGACAACGACCCTAAGCACACAAGTCGTTCTACCAAAGAAAGGTTAAAGAAGAATAAAGTTAATGTTTTGGAATGGCCAAGTCAAAGTCCTGACCTTAATCCAATCGAAATGTTGTGGAAGGACCTGAAGCGAGCAGTTCATGTGAGGAAACCCACCAACATCCCAGAGTTGAAGCTGTTCTGTACGGAGGAACGGGCTAAAATTCCTCCAAGCCGGTGTGCAGGACTGATCAACAGTTACCGCAAACGTTTAGTTGCAGTTATTGCTGCACAAGGGGGTCACACCAGATACTGAAAGCAAAGGTTCACATACTTTTGCCACACATAGATATGTAACATTGGATCATTTTCCTCAATAAATAAATGACCAAGTATAATATTTTTGTCTCATTTGTTTAACTGGGTTCTCTTTATCTACTTTTAGGACTTGTGTGAAAATCTGATGATGTTTTAGGTCATATTTATGCAGAAATATAGAAAATTCTAAAGGGTTCACAAACTTTCAAGCACCACTGTATACAAACATTTCAAGTTCAGTGTCAATCTATTGGTCGATACATTACATTATTGAATGAATGGAATGAATAAATAAATAAAATCTGTTTATTAGCCATTCACCAAGGCCAGCTGAGTGTTCGCTGATTTTTCAAAACATGTCAAAATATATCTGACAAAATTAAATCTATGATACAAATATGAAAGCATTTCAGATTCCAGTCGATACATTACAAAAGAAATAAAGAAAGAAAATCTGTTTGCCGTTAGCCGAGGCCAGCTTAGTGCTAGCTCATTTTTCAAAATGTATGTAACAAATTTAAATCTCTTGTACATATGCAAAAGCATTTCAGATTTTGGTTGATACATTATTTTAAAAAATAAAAAGATTAAACAAAATCTGTTGGCCATGAGATAAGACCTGCTTAGTGCTCGCTAATTTTTCTCAATATACCTAACAAATTAAATTTAAATTTCTGATACAAATACTAAAGCATTTCAGAATTCGGTCGATTACATTATTTAAAAAAAATAAATAAATAAACAATCTGTTTGCTGTCCACCAAGACCAGCTAAGTGCTAGCTATTTTTTCTAAATATCAAAATGTATCGAACAAATTTAAGTCTATGCTACAAATATGAAAGTATTTTAGAGTTTGGTCGATACATTACTGAATTTAAATTTAAAAAAAATAATTAAACAATCTGTTGGCCATTAGGGGCGGCCCGGTGGTGTAGTGGTTAGCACTGTCGCCTCACAGCAAGAAGGTCCTGGGTTCGAGCCCCGGGGCCGGCGAGGGCCTTTCTGTGCGGAGTTTGCATGTTCTCCCCGTGTCCGCGTGGGTTTCCTCCGGGTGCTCCGGTTTCCCCCACAGTCCAAAGACATGCAGGTTAGGTTAACTGGTGACTCTAAATTGAGCGTAGGTGTGAATGTGAGTGTGAATGGTTGTCTGTGTCTATGTGCAGCCCTGTGATGACCTGGCGACTTGTCCAGGGTGTACCCCGCCTTTCGCCCGTAGTCAGCTGGGATAGGCTCCAGCTCGCCCGCAACCCTGCACAGTATAAGCGGTTACAGATAATGGATGGATGGATGTTGGCCATTAGGTAAGACCTGCTTCATGGTAGCTAATTTTTCAAAATATACCTCACAAATTAAAAAAAAAAATCTATTATGCAAATGTGAAAGCATTTCGAATTTTGGTCGATACTTTATTTTTATTTATTGTTGTTGTTTTTTTTAAATAAAGAATAAACAAAATCTGTTGGCCATGAGCTAAGACCTGCTGAATACTAGCTAATTTTTCAAAATGCGTCTGACAAATTAAAAAAAAAAAAAGTAACTCTATTAAACAAATGCGAAAGCATTTGGGATTTTGGTCGATACATTATTTAAAAATAAAGAAATAAACAAAATCTGTTTGCCATTAGCTAAGACCAGCTTAGTGCTTGCTAATTTTTCAAAATATATCTAACAAAATCCTCTTTTTTTTAATGAAATGTTGGATCAAATCAGCTTACGTTAAGCCAAATGAAAAAAGACAACTATATAATGAATTTCTCACCTCATCACGACATCGATTATATATTTTTCTTTGTTTCAAGAATTGAATTTCTTAAAATTATTTCATTCTTTTGCATCTTCAGTTCGCTGTACACATTCCTGTGTCTGAGCTGTTACTATAGAAACGATAATGTTATTAAAATCTGCTCATTAATATGAATCTATCTCTGCTTTAAGCCAGTGGCTCTCGGGCAGTCCTGAGATTTGATCTCACCACCTTCTGACTTGCCTACAGACAGAGATTAAATCAATTGAATCCTGATGTTTCCATTAAAAGTGTGTAAGTGTTTAGAAAAGAGCATTTTTTTTCCTTTAAACATAAATGGGATTGTCAGAGTAAGTAAGCCCTGAACAAAAACACAGCTAAGAGGCATGAAATTTAATTCGCGTCTTTGCTTGCGAAAGAATCTCCTCTCGTTTCCTGCCAACAATGGAGTGAAGATGGAATGGATTTGATGGTATGGATTTTGGTAGAATAACATTACAGCCCTATTAGTGCAGCACAATAATGGACAAAAACTGTAATAAAAACAGATTTTTCTTTCCTGCTGTACATTATCCACAGAGGAAATAAATGATCAGTGGGAGCGGAAAACAACAACAAAACTTTAGTATGCAACTAAATTTAAAACATCATTCATTTACGTAATATAGTCACTATAAATAAATAAACACATACACACACTCACCGGCCACTTTAATAGGAACTTGTTGTTGATTTAAGATTCCTGTTCTTGGCTGCAGGAGTGGAACCCAATGTGTTTTTCTGTTGCATGCTGAGATGCTTTTCTGCTCACCACGGGTGTAAAGAGTGATTATATGAGTTACTGTATCCTTCCTGGCAAAAAAGCTCAAACCACCTCGAATCTGTCCATTTCCCTCTGACCCTCTCGTATCAACAAGGCGTTTGTTTCTATCCACAGAACTGTCGCTCACTCACTCGAAATGTTTTTTTGTTTTCCGCACCATTCTGTGTAAACTCTAGAGTCTGTTGTGTGTGAAAACCCCAGGAGGAGATCAGCAGTTTCTGAAATACTCAAACCTCATCCTCATCTGGCTCAAACCAACACTACAGTGAAAGAAAGTCACACTTTGAGGTCACAATGTTTCCCATTCTGATGTTTGAACATTGTGAACATTAACTGGAGCTCTTGATTTGTATCTGCGTGATTTGATGCATCGTGCTGCTGTCGAGGGATCGGCTGATTAGAGAACTGCAGGAAACAGAACCGCGAGTGGATGTACGGGTGTTCCTAATAAAGTGGCCGGTGAGTGTACGGTATCTAGCTCAATTCTAGAATATTTTTTCAGTTCAGTAAATTTAATAATTATTTTTAATTTAAAAAAATTAAAACTTATTTTTATTTACGTAATTATGTTTATTTATTTTTTTTCAGTTATCATGGGCGATGTGTAAGGAAGCATATTTACGTGTATATATACTACATATTTGGAAAATTGGGGTCTTTCCAGTCGATAGCCTGTCCTCTCACTATACACACTCTGTATTTATCTTTCTCATTCTGTCAACTTTATACACACACACACACACACACACACACACACCTAGATTTGTTGCTGTTCTGTACCTCATCGCTTATTATCATGCGAGACAGTCGCTCTGTCTCCTTGCCACAGTGTTGATAGTTTGTCTGTCTCGGGCTCAGCTTTGATACCCCGCAGTCAGCCAGCGCTGCGTTACTGCAGCATCCAGAATACAAGACTATGTTTTTTTTTTTTTTTTTTAAGGGTATTTATGCTGCTGTGATCCAGTCCCATGACTGTCCACACTAATCCAGCTTCCTCGAGATTTACAGCTGTTCTTCATACTCTACTCATGTTCATAGCACAGTTGTGGCTTTTGTGTGTTACCTGGTCTAAACCTCCTCTGCATTAATCTTCGGTATCTTGCACAGAGACCCGTTTTGTCCCATCGAGTGCAGAGACATCAGCACTGAGAAACGAACTGCTCAGGCTGACTTCTGACATTTTGTTCCCAGTTTGAAAGTCTATTAAATGAAGCGAGTGAAGCAGAAAGAGTCGAAGATAATTACATTTGAGATACAGGGTAGAAAGGGTGGTTCAGTCAAAATAAATAAGGCCTTATGGTGAATTGTACTAAAAAAAAAAAGTTTAAAAAATCACATTTGGTCCAAAGTTGTTGATTAATTTTCTCTAATAGCAGCTCAGACAGTAGTGCAGGTTCCTAGAAATGCTCTTTCTAATACTGTGTGTGTTCGTTTCTATAGTAACAGCTGATTCACATGAACGTGTACAGTGTTCACGTCACAAACCTGCAGTGCTGTGCAAAAGTCTTAGGCATGTGTAAAGAAATGCTGTCGACCAGAAATGGCTTAAAAATAATAAAATGAAATGTTTCAACATTAAAAAAAAATACTATAAACACTAAGCAGTAAGCCATAATAAATGGAAATAGTCAATATTTGGTGTGAGACAGTAGTCTGAGGTCCAGTGAGGTCAGTTTTATGCGGAAATGATCTGTAGGTTTTACTGAGCATCTTCCAGAACCAGCCGCAGTTCTTCTGGACACTTTGACTGTCTCACACTCGCGTCTTCATTTTGCACCAAAACCCAGCAGCCTTCATTATGTTTTCTTTTTTAATCTGAAAAGTGCGCTCTTATGGAATATGCTGCTCAGATACAAACATTATTTTTTTTATTTTTTAGCTCACACAGCCATTGGCCAGTGAACTATTGCCATCACGCAACATCCGTCCGTCCACAATTCACAAAAATCGCTACTCCTCCCCGAGATTTCACTGGATTTTGATTCTGATTTGGTTTTGAAGATTAAATTGTTCTCATGAAGAGCAACTTGGGTCATTATAAACAAGTCTGATTTCGCATGGTATGGCTGTGTGAGCTACTGCATCACTGATCTTTTTTTTTTTTTCTTTTCTGTAACATTTAATTTTGTGCTGGAAAATGGACGTTTGGAACTCTAAAATGTTTTTGTAATGTTTTGACTTGATAACTTAGAAGTCATAAAATGATAACCGTTTGTATGGGGGGTGCCAAGACTTCTGCACAGTACTGTATGTGTGTTTAAGAATCAAAGTGTAAATCATTAAGAAAGGAGTCTCCAGTGCCAGGGTTTTGTAATGGAGTTTATGCTTTCTTGGGAACATGACAAATGTTTGTTTGTTTGTTTGTTTGTTTGTTTGTTTACTTTTACTAACTTGAAAAGAGAGCGAAAATGGAGGCTGGTGAGAGAACGAATGCGTATCGCTGTTTTACGGAAAAAAATACCTTGGGAGCTTCGCAATGCAGGATCTGGAGATATTTTTAAGAAATTACTTAAGGCTTGTGTTTTTAAAGAGGCTTTTCATCATTAATATTTATATTTAGATGGTTTTATTAATGCATTATATATATTATATTTAGACAGAAGTTTATACTCTTTATTTACTTTAATTGATTTTACCATATTTTTAAATAATTTTTGGTTTTGTTCTCTGCTTTCCTTTTAAGTAATTTTGGGGTTAAATGTTGTGTAATGTTGTTGTTTGTTGATTACATATTTAAATATTGTAATGCACGTGAACATATTTATATCAAGCATGCACAATATAAGTCATAAACTTCTAAATGGAAACTAAGTGATAAAATGAGAGAACTTATTTTATGGATTTTTCACAAAATTTAAAGTAACGGTAGATGGATAAAAAGTCCAACATGCATCATCTCATTATCTGTAGCCGCTTTATCCTGTTCTACAGGGTCGCAGGCGAGCTGGAGCCTATCCCAGCTGACTACGGGCGAAAGGCGGGGTACACCCTGGACAAGTCGCCAGGTCATCACAGGGCTGACACATAGACACAGACAACCATTCACACTCACATTCACACCTACGCTCAATTTAGAGTCACCAGTTAACCTAGCCTGCATGTCTTTGGACTGTGGGGGAAACCGGAGCACCCGGAGGAAACCCACGCAGACACGGAGAGAACATGCAAACTCCGCACAGAAAGGCCCTCGCCGGCCACGGGGCTCAAACCCGGACCTTCTTGCTGTGAGGCGACAGCGCTAACCACTACACCACCGCGCCGCTCCCAACATGCATCATTCATAAAATAATTAAATAATCATTGACACGTTTCTGTCGTGTCCGAGGAATACAATCCTTCAAGGGAACTTTGCTGCACCGGCTGTAACTCTGCTTCATCACACCACGCTGTCGTTGATGAATTTCCTATAACGGTATGACACCAAGTGACCCACGCCTTACTCAAACCAATCGGTGTATACTGTAACTTGATATAAACCGCAGCTGTACTACTCCATAGTGCTGCCATTATAGAAAATTAATCACCACCTTCTGACCAATCAGAACGCAGAATGGTTGGAAAGTTTGCTTTATATAAAACCTCCACGTTTTGTTGTGTGTGGATTCCCGATGCACTCCCATCCTGGTGGTAAGTGCAATTAAACTCCCATTTCCTGTTTTATTTCTCTCTTGTTGCCAGCTGGCTGTGTGTGATAGCACTGTGAATCATCATCCCCAGGACGCAAACATCTGTGTTTTTGATGGCTCGGATGATAGCACTCTCCTCTCTTCTTATCCACACTCCAGGGTGCTTCACTGAGCTTTTTGACTTTTAGCCATCGCCTCGGTGTCTGTGTGAGGGGCAGGACATGACTCGGGAGATAAGAGCTGAGCTTTTGAGATGCAAACAGAAACTTTGAAGGAACTGAAGCTGGAAGACACAGCAGATGGACAGCAGAGTTTTAAATTTTGTTTTGTTTTGTTTTAATCCAGAGTTCACGCAAAGCGACTGCTCATTTTCTATTTACATGCATGTCATGGAGTTGTGATTTCCACGACTTTTCAGTGATAAAATCCCTCTTTTATTTAACTATATTTTCATCTTATCTGAAATGTGTAGAGACCGTACAAAGAAAAATAGCTTGATGGGAAGTAGCTTGACAGGCCACGCCCACCGGTGTTAGGAAAGTTTCTTTAGAATGACACTCGTTGTCTCCTGAGGAACCTTTTCATTCAAACGAAACAGTCAATGATGGCGTCGCTCACTCCGGCCCCGTCTAGTCCAGAAGGAACGATCTAAAGTGGGCCACCCTGCGTAATAAATGTTGTAAGCTATATACACTATATACAAACTATATATAGAAGTGATATCCACCCTAGGAATACCGACCTATTTACCAGAAAGAATCCAAAACGGCGAGGAATTGACCGAGAAGAAGCGATTTTTGTTGAACTGCTCATTAAGGCTTAATTAGTCCATAACATCATTAATAATTGTCATGAAGCAAATCTGGGTAGAAGTTCTATGCACCCTAGGTCCCCCTACCTTCATACCAGAAAGAATCAAAATCGGTGAAGAATTGAGGGAGAAGTGATTTGTGTGGAAACTGCTCATTAGGGATTGATTAATTACTCCATATCTTCATTATTAATTACAATTATGCAAATTTGTGTAGAAGCTATATGCACCCCAGGCAGACCTACAGTACCTTCCTGCCAAAAAGAATTAAAAAAAAGGTGAAGAATTGAGAGAGAAGAAGTGATTTTTGTGAAATGTGGCCGCCGCCGGATGGATGACGGACAACACATAAACTCATCACCTGCCAGCCGGATGAGCTAATAATCATTATTAAGTAATATTCTAGCTATTTATTTCAGCAATGCTTCTTTCCCCCCCAGAGACCTGAGTAATCTCATCTCATCTCATCTCATCTCATCATCTCTAGCCGCTTTATCCTTCTACAGGGTCGCAGGCAAGCTGGAGCCTATCCCGGCTGACTACGGGCGAAAGGCGGGGTACACCCTGGACAAGTCGCCAGGTCATCACAGGGCTGACACATAGACACAGACAACCATTCACACTCACACCTACGGTCAATTTAGAGTCACCAGTTAACCTAACCTGCATGTCTTTGGACTGTGGGGGAAACCGGAGCACCCGGAGGAAACCCACGCGGACACGGGGAGAACATGCAAACTCCACACAGAAAGGCCCTCGCCGGCCCCGGGGCTCGAACCCAGGACCTTCTTGCTGTGAGGCGACAGCGCTAACCACTACACCACCGTGCCGCCCCACCTGAGTAATCAAACAGGATAATAATCAGATAGATAGATAGATAGATAGATAGAAAACATTTTTTATTAATGGTCATACTGCACATTGTGGAATAATAATGATCTCATTATTTCAAGAAATAGTTATTTTAACTTTTCTCATTCTTTCAACTCGGTGTTGTAGTCAAGTCACTAAACCTCGAGTCTGGGTCCAGTCTCGAGTCCCCAGCAATCAAGTCCGAGTCATTAAAAAAAAATTTGAGTCGAGTCCAAGTCCAAGACTCCAACCGCACCATTTGACGGTGGCTGTTTCAGCGCCATTAGCATTAGTTTGTTCCTGAACATGCCGTATGAACAGGTGAATGTGCTTCTCTTTATCAGGGAGTGTGAAGTATTCTGTCAGAGATGGTTGGGAGACGGATGTAAGTGCAGAAGGTGTGTTTATTAATACAAGTGAAGACGGTAAACAATCCAGAACGGCAAGAAAAATCGTAGAACGGTGAAACAGGTGATCGGTCGAGCGAGGCACAAACAGGCTATCATGGACTCGGCAGAATCAAAGACAAGAAATGGGAAATCGGGGATCAGGAAACCAAACAAGTAATAAGGCTCGGTAATGTGTCAGCAATGCAACTCAATACTTCGCAAAGTAAGTGTGTTTTCACAGTTTTTATACAGGTGCGCTGATTGTGCCTTAATCCTGTGCAGATGTGAGTCGTTTACGGCATGCGTGCAAGAGCCCACTTGGTGCGTACGCTGTCCGGAGCGCGCCGGAGAGTCTGTCTGATACACATGGCAAGGCGCGCAGGTGTGACACTCTTGCACGAAATTGGTATAAAAATTAATGTAGCTATAAATATCTTATGCCAAATTATTATGGCATGTTACAAAAAAATTAAAGAAAAAAATCAGTCCTCATCTCCAATTTACGAGTCCGAATGTAGTTAATGCACGAGTCCAAGTCTGAGTCATTAGTGCTCAAGTCGAGTCCCAAGTTGGACTCAAGTACTACAAGCCTGTTTAGACTTTCTAACTTGGTGGTCCCCAAAAAAACCCCATCATTTTAACTTAATTTGACTTACTAGCTCTCATAAACATGATTTAATAATCATTATCATTATAATTACATTATTTCATATGTCCAATTTTAAAGTCTCATTATCGAACATATTTTGAAGGACCATCTAATCATTTCTGACATATTATTTCAGCTTCCATATTTGAAGAGGGTACATCTTTATTTTGACTTAATGCCATTATTTCAATCTGATATCACTTTCAATTTACAACCTCGTTATTTTGACTTAATTACTAGTTATTTTAAGGTATCATCTTATTTTGACAATATTATCTTCAGAAATCTACCTTTAACTTCAGAAATTATTTCTACTGACGCCATTATTAGCTCACCAGCCGTAAGCGATGAGCTATTGCCATCACGTGGCGTCCGACCGTCCACAATTCATAAAAATCACTGCTACTCCCTCAGTATTCAATGGATTTTGTTTGTTTTGTTTTGAAGATCAAATTGTTCTAATTGTTCTCATGAAGACTCACTTAGCTAATTATAAACAAGTCTGGTTTCTCATGATACAGCCGTGTGAGCTACTGCATACAATATACAAGCTATATATAGAAGTGATATCCACCTGAGGAATACCGACCTATTTACCAGAAAGAATCCAAAACGGCGAGGAATTGACCAAGAAGAAGTGATTTTTGTTGAACTGCTCATTAAGGCTTAATTAGTCCATAACATCATTAATAATTGTCATGAAGCAAATCTGGCTAGAAGTTCTATGCACCCTAGGTCCCCCTACCTTCATACCAGAAAGAATCAAAATCGGTGAAGAATTGAGGGAGAAGTGATTTGTGTGGAAACTGCTCATTAGAGACTGATTAATTACTCCATATCTTCATTATTAATTACAATTATGCAAATTTGTGAAGAAGCTATATGCACCCCAGGCAGACCTACCTTCCTGCCAAAAAGAATAAAAATCAGTGAAGAATTGAGAGAGAAGAAGCGATTTTCGTGAAATGTGGACGACGCCGGACGGATGACGGACAACACATGATGGCATAAGCTCATCACCTGTTGGCTTGATGAGCTAATAATATTTCATGATGTGGAAGGATCTTTGTGGTGGAAAATGAGTAGTTTATTGTGGGACCAACAGAAATGGCTGGAGAATCATAGACCGAACCACAAATGGTTCCTCCATCACATCAGATCATCATACTTCTGAAATCTTGCATCCTCAAGGTTTGTTACTCTGGGAAAACCTTTCAGCTGAACTACTTTTTTTTTTTTTTAAATTGAATTCAACACCAACTTGTACAAGCTCAGTTCCAAAAAAGTTGTGTAAATAAAATGTCAATAAAAATGGAATGTGATGATTTTGCAAATCATGGAAACCCAATATTTCATTGACTATAGAACAGAGACAACAGATCAAATGTTTAAACTGAGAAACGTGATTGGTTTTTGAAAAATATGCTCATTTCGAATTTAGTGCCAGCAACATGTTTCAAAAAAAGTTGAAACAGAGGCAACAAAAGACTGAAAAAGTTGTATAATGCTTAAACTAATTGGGTTAATTGGCAGCAGGATTAATCAATCCCGTCAGTCACATCATTGGGTATATAAAGAGCATCCCAAAGAGGCGGAGTCTCTCAGAAGTAAAGATGGGGCGGGGTTCACCGCTCTGTGAAAGACTGCGTCGGCAAATAGTGCAACAATTTAAGAATAACGAAACATTCTCAGTGTAAACCTGCAAAGAATTTGTGGATCACATCATCCATGGTCCATAATATAATTAAAAGATTCAGAGAATCCGGAGAAATCTCTGTATGCGAGAGACAAGGCTGAAAACTGACATTGGATGCCTGTGATCTTCAGGCCCTCAGGAGACACTGCATTAAAAGCAGACACGTGTCTGGAGTGGAAAATCACTGTATGGGCTCAGGAACACTTCAGGAAACCATCGTCTGTGAAAACACTTCATTACTGCGTCCACAAATGCAAGTTAAAACCAGATATAAACAATATCCAGAAACACCGCCACCTTCTCTTGGCCCGAGCTCTTTTACAATGGACTGTGGCAAAGTGAAAAATTGTCCTGAGGTCTGACGAATCAAAAGTAGAAATTCTTTTTTCGAAATCATGGACACAACGTCCTCCAGGCTAAAGAGGAGCGGGACCAGCCGGCTTGTTATCAGTGTGCAGTTCAAAAGCCAGCATCTGTGATGGTATGAGGGGGCATTAGTGCAGCTCAAACATCCCCGGCAGGCACTGGAATGCCTTCCTTTACTACTCCCTTCCAATTTTGCACGGCAACAGTGGAGGAAACTAATTTACTCTTCATCTTGAGAAGATGATGGAAAAAGCAGCAACAGCGTCGGATTTTGGAAATTGTAAATATGCAGCACTGATTCTGAGGTGCCATAAACTAGCCACGGATGTGTCCCAATGTAGATTATTCATATTTCACTCACAGAGATAACAGTTGGATTCTCAACAAAACAATACAACTGGTACAAATACACTCACCGGCCACTTTAATAGGAACTTCTTGTTGATTCGAAGATCCCTGTTCTTGGCTGCAGGAGTGGTGTTCTGCTGTTGCTTTTCGGCTGAGATGCTTTTCTGCTCACTACGGTTGTAAAGAGTGATTATACGAGTTACTATATCCCTCCTGGCAGCTCGAACTGCTCAATCTGACCATTTTCCTCTGACTTATCAACAAGGCGTTTGTTTCCACCCACAGAACTGTCACTCACTCGAAAAATGGTTTTTTTTTGCACCATTCTGTGTAAACTCTAGAGACTGTTGTGTGCGAAAACCTCAGGAGATCAGCAGCTTCTGAAATGCTCAAACCGACACCCATGCCAAAGTGAAAGTCACACTGTGAGATCACAATTTTTTCCCAATCTGATGTTTGAACATTGTGAATATTAACTCAAGCTCTTGATTTGTATCTGCGTGATTTTTATGCATCGTGCTGCTGTCAAGGGATCGGCTGATTTTAGAGAAACAGAGCAGCAGGTGGATGTCGGGGTGTGTTGTGTACACTGGTAGTCAAACTATATCATAATATACTATACGTATACAATCACCACAATTGGTCCTTGTTTAGAACTACAAACAGAAATGTGAAGCAGCCCATGAATATAGAACACCGTCCATGACAGATACAGTCATGGTCACACACTATATATACACACACACAAAATACTGTATGACCTTGCCTGGACCTCTTATTCTTGCTCGACCATCTCAGTACAGTGGAACGTGGCGTCGCTGGGAGTTGAATCTTCACAGCAAATTATCTTTCCATTTTTTGTTGAACTTGGCAGTAAGATTGTTTTTAAATGCGAGCTGAATAAGGTGAGATTTGTGTTTGTGCAACATATGAGTCCAGGACTCAAAGGAAAAGTGTTGAAAAGGAATTTTTACTTGTCATTCACACTCAAATTTAGGGCAAGAGTGTTGAGTCAGCATGGCCTGTCGTAGCTACAGTACACAGTGAAGTGTATTAGATGTGAGGACTTTCATTTAAACCATTCCTGAAGATCCATTAGACAAAAAAAAAATTGGCAATAAATATTTTATTATTATTATGGCTGGGTTCTGTGCCCAAACTGATAATCACATCAACAGTCTTACTTTGGCTAAAGGTACACCACCACACTTGCCAGAGCAGTTGGAGGTTAGGTGCCTTTCTCAAAGGTACTTCAGCCAGTCCTGCTAGTCTAGGGAATTGAACCAGCAAGCTTTTGGTCCCAAAGCTGTTTCTCTAACCGTTAGGCCATGGCTCTTCTAAATATTGAGAAGGTCAGGGAGAAGGTCAATAACTAGCATACATGTATATAGGGGGCACTAGCAATTTTAACACCCTAAACCCCACTCATGGTGATGGGTATGAGCATCACCAACCTAGATAGTTGCTGTTGGGCCATGAACTCAATCTTGGTGCGAGCAAGTAGAATCCAGGCTTGAAAAGATTTCTGTAAAAAAAAAAGGCACCTATTGTCTGGATCCCCCCCCTCCCCTCAAAGTACGGAACCCTTGTTGTGTATAAAGCATTTGTCTATTTTTTTTTCCCTGAATCTTCCTTTACCAGTCTTCCATCATCTTCTCCAAAGATTCAGCCTGACATTTTGAGTACTGGACCATTTCTGGATATGATATTAATGTCAATCAGAAGAGCTTCATCCATTGTTGTGTAGCTGGGAGCTCGTCAGAACATCATGATTGATCCAACTTAAAAACACCCATGTGGAAAAATGCCAGATGAAATAAACAGATGGCTGAGTGATTCATGATGCTTTTTAGCAGCCTCGCCAAGGCTAGTAAGTAGGTACTTAAAAAAATAAAAAAATAGAAGAGGAAGAGAGATATAATAACGCACCACAGATTTGACACCTGAGGAAACCTTGAACTGTGTTAGAACTGTGTGTTGATCTTGGGGGGGATCCCAAAAATAGTTTTGGAGATTCTCGTTTTAATTGCATATTTGGCTGTGTGTCTTTCCACCCACCATTCCCTTCTCTAATTGTCCCTTGCCTGAGGGGGTAAACTGGTTGGAAGAGGATAAAATTTGCACAAGTTGGCAGTTATGTGGTTTTTACCAACTTGGAGCTGTTCAGTGCTGGAATATTGCTACCTCAGACTGATCTTTCTAGACTATCTGACCTCCTCCATCACAAGATGGAGACCATGTGACTTTCCTTCACCTTCAGTGCTGCTAACCTTCAATCTCACTCCAACATGTACAGCATACCTGTAAAACTCCACACCTTCTCGTCATCGAGGATATCGTCCCCAAGAGAAACAGGCATGGGTGACGAAGGCAGGAGTGTGAGATCTTCTACAGTTGAAAAAGCACTGTGTTAACTCGTGTTTAGCTAGCTAAGCTACTGTCATATTTGTTGAGATTGGTTGGGTGTGTTGTGCATCTCAAACCCTACTGACTGACTGTGTACACCAGTCAACACACTCACCCTGACCTCCTGTTTCAACATCGGCGCTCTGTCAAATCACGTCTCCAAGTTACATCACACAAGCTTTAAGGAATGGAGTAAAGAACCAAAACCATCTTTAATGTGTCATATATGGTTTCATGATCTTTTAAAGTAAACGATGTCCTTCAGCTGGAGATCGGCTCTGAAAGCTTTCACACACTCAGCATGTCCAGGGGCAAATCGATTCCTAAATATCAGGGTTAAAACACTTGTGCATCGCATTCAGGTGGAAACATGGCTGTCTGAACAGGCATTGCAGAAACGGAACCAAATCCAACCACTTCAGGCTTGCTTCTTCAACTTTTGTTGCATAGTTCTCATGAAATCAGACTGGCACTGACTTTATGGATGGATCCTCAACTGTCGTTTGAACACTGACCGCGTTTTAAGGGCCTGAAAATCTTGCTACAACCTAGCAACCAACTTGGACACCATAGCAGCCTAGCAACCAACAAGTAATTGTGGGTTATGATAGCAGCCACCTAGCAACTAGCTTTGCATAGTATGGCAAACAACTGGCAACACCTTAGAAACTATGTGGAATACCATAGCAACTGTAACAATATACAAGCAACCACCTGAAATACTATAGCAATCACCGAGAATATGATAGCAACCATGTAGCAACTGGAATACATCAACATCCGAGAAACACCATAGCAACCAGCTGGAGTATTATAACACTCAGCTAGCACTCCCCTGGCAACCCACTGGAATGTGGTAGTAACATCCTAGCAACCAGCTGGAATATCACTACGACCACTTAGCAACACCCAGCTGTAACATTATCATTGCTACCATCTAGTAACACCCTAACAACCAACTGGGATAGCATTACAACCAACCTCCAACACTCTCGCAACCGGCTAAAATCACATAGCAAGCACCTATCAGCACCCTAGCATCCAACTGTAAGATTGAGGTTACCTAGCAACGGTTGGTCTAACAATCAGTTGAGAGCATGATGTACAACTAGCAGCAAACTAGAAACCACCTGGAACATCATAGCAACCACTTAGCAACCGTCTCCGATGTGTTTAGCGGTCTCGGTCAGGCCATTGTCCAAGTTTGTTCATGACAGTTTCATTTATAATTTTACAATGTTCTCTAAATAAACGGACATTTGTACATTTTATAAATAACACAGGATCATGAACTCAAGGTGATTATTAAAGTAAGTTTTCTCGGGTCGTGGCTTTCTCCCTCAATTTGCATTGTCGCGGATGTGTGATGTTTCCTGAAACGGGCGTCTCGTCTCTGTATAATCACATCTCCCTAATCACCCTCACTAATGATCCTATCCCTTTTCTAATTCCACGGCAAATGGACCTCAGCTGCTTTCACAATGCCTTCAGAAGTGATTTGGGTTTCGACTAATGATGTAGTGATTCTCCAATTTGTGTGCTGATTGATGGTGAGGATGGTGTTTGAATACTGGATATTTATTTACCAGTTGGACCAGCACTCGCTGAGCGAGCTGAACTGTACTTGAACTGATCCACCAATCCTGAGTGGAACTTCAGCTGTGTATCAAATCCACATTTCTACATGACAAAAGTAAACATGCTGAATTATGTTTTTATAATCATCCCTCGCATGCAGCGGCATGGTGGTGTAGTGGTTAGCGCTGTCTCCTCACAGCAAGAAGGTCTGGGTTCGAGCCCTGTGGCCGGCGAGGGCCTTTCTGTGCAGAGTTTGCATGTTCTCCCCATGTCCGCGTGGGTTTCCTCCTGGTGCTCCGGTTTCCCCCACAGTCCAAAGACATGCAGGTTAGGTTAACTGGTGACTCTAAATTGACCGTAGGTGTGAGTGTGAAAGATTGTTTGTCTCTGTGTGTCAGCCCTGTGATGATCTGGTGTACCCCGCCTCTCACCTATAGTCAGCTGGGATAGGCTCCAGCTTGCCTGCGACCTTACAGATAATAGATATCCATCCATCTAAGATTTCATTGTAGCAAGAGACAGCAAATTATTTAAAAAAAAGTGAAATAAATAAACCTGAAGGGCACTCAGTAGAATCCATACCTCTGCCAAGCTACATACTGAATTATCAACATCAAAATCAAATCACTTGATCCTAGGATGATACTAAAGCTGTCCACCAAATTTCATCCAAATCCATTCACTAGTTTTTCAGTTACGTTGGGAACAGACCAAAAAAAAAAAAAAAAGAAATCCTGGATCTACATACATATCTGGATTTGCATCAAAATCTAATCATTGGTTCTTTGGCCCATGGCTCACCTTTCCTAGTCTGGCTAACGCGACTTCAAAGCTCTGCAAGCATTTGGTCTGGCAAAGATATTAAGCCCAACCGTTTCCCAAAGGCGTGGTTGACCCGCCTCCCTGAAATGCCTCAGTTGGCTACTGGTCGAAGCCAGAAAAGGCTGTGACGAAGCTTAAACCAATCACATCACTCTTTCCTCTGACGTATGTGACGCGACGGAAACTGCTTGAGTAACAGGAAGATGATAAATACCTCCAGGGCTGCTCTTTGCTCCATTTTCAATGAGAACTTCCCATTGAATGCTTTCAATACAGCATCTACCGTTGTGTCAAAGGCTTGCCGCTGCTCCATGTTCGTAATGTTTATAGTGAATGAAGCGCTTCCGGCATAGATTCTGTAAACAATCTATGGCTTCCGGTCGCAGTTCTACTACGTCACTGCCTTGAACACGCCTCTACCCAGGGCCGTTGGAGATGCTCAAAGTTGATTGGCTCCCGATTTTTCGGGAGCTTGGAAGAGCTGGAGATAGCTTGCCTTGCCAGACTAAGCTCGCAACAGGCCCTCGTGTTGTGTCACACTTAGGATGGGCGGGCCCAGGCTACACCTTTCCTCCAAATGTCATCAAAATCCATTCTACTTTTTGAGTTACACTGAGAACAAGCAAACAAAAGGAGGTGAAACCATGACCTCCTCCAATACAGTAAAAGAAAAAAAGACCCACACATTAACATAAAATTAATATTTTATTATGAATATATTTGATCACTATAAACTCTTCTCTTCATGTTGCTTTGTTATCTGACGTGTCGTCCACATGTCAGGATTAAACGGGTCACTCTTCCACTGATGACAGCGAATCATAACAACAAATAATAAAAATGATCAGGTCAGTCAAAAGGCATTCATGTCTTGTTAAATACGCCAGTAAATTCTGTAGTTGTTTCTTGAATCAACTCTGAACACGGGTTTGTATTGGCGTGTGTGTGTGTGTTTCAGCGATCTCGCACACTCTTGACGAGACGAAGCTTATCTGTAACAGAAAATCTGGCTCAGGGTCAGCGGTGAGCTTTTCACATGCAGCTCGTGTAAATATTGTGATACGAATCTGATAAAGCCTTCAACCTTTCACACTTCACTCTGCTGATCTCTCTCTCTTTCTTTATTTGTTTGTTTGCTGTATTGATCACGCGACTCTGTGGAAGTCTTGAGTCTATAAAACACTCACTGTCTCCTCATGGCTTTTCAAATCCAGACCTTTATTTAAATGACAGCTATTTTTAGAACATTGATTTTGATCAGTTATGATCTGACTAAAGGAAGGAAGATGAGACGATTTATTTTTGGATGTCCTTTATCAGCTGTGTGTGGAGAAGAATTAATAGCAGGGAAGCAGTTATGGAGCTTGAAAATGACTCATAATAATGAACGAATGATTATTTCGAGTCCTTTAGTTGGTTCAACATTGGGAAGTCTGGATCCTGATTGGCCAGAACGTGTGGATTAATGTTGTCTAACAGTCGTGCAGGTTTATCATAATGCACTCGTTCTAATATGGCGCCGTTTCTATAGTAACGGCTCGTTCACATGAGCAACGAGTACTACTTCTTTAAGGAAATACTCATCTGCCACTTTATTATGAACACCCATACACCTGCAGATACAAATCAAGAGTTTCAGTTAATGTTCAGTGTTCAAACATCAGAATGGGAAAAATTGTGATCTCAAAGTATGACTTTCTTTCACTATGGCATGGGTGTTGGTTCGAGCCAGAGGAGCATGAGGTTGAGCGAGTATGAGGATGAAAACCGGACAATGCAGTTTTTGTCCTGGTCATGGAACACTGGACCAGCTCTTTACCCTTGCAAGGGTACTGGAGGGTGCATGGGAGTTTGCCCAACCTTTCTACATGCATTTTGTGGACCTGGAAAAGGTTTATGACCGTGTCCCTCGGGAAACCCTGTGGGGGGAGCTTCGGGAGTATGGGGTTCGGGGCCCACTGCTGCAGGTCATTCGGACCCTGTATGGCAGGAGTTTGGTTCGCAATCCTAGCAGTAAGTCAAACTTGTCCCCAGTGCATGTGGGACTCCGCCAGGGCTGCCCTTTGTCACCGGTTCTGTTCATAACTTTTATGGACAGAATTTCTACGTGCAGCCAAGGGGCGGAGAGTGTCCGGTTTGGTGGCATCAGGATCACGTCTCTGCTTTTTGCAGATGATGTGGTCCTGTTGGCTTCATCAATCTGTGACCTACAGCATGTGTGTGAAGCGGCTAGGATGAGGATCAGCACCTCCAAGTCCATGGCCATGGCGCTCAGCCGGAAACATGTGGAGTGCCTATTTAGGGTTGGGGGGAGTTGCTACCTCAAGTGGAGGAGTTTAAATATCTCGGGGTTTTGTTCACGAGTGAAGGTGGGGGGGGAGCGGGAGTTGACAGACGGATCGGGGCAGCATCATCAGTGATGCGGACACTAAACCAGTCGGTTGTGGTGAAGAGAGAGCTGAGCCAAAAGGCAAAGCTCTTAATTTACTGGTCCATCTATGTTCCCACCCTCACCTATGGTCACGAGTTATGGGTAGTGACTGAAAGAATGAGATTGCAGATACAAGCGGTCGAAATGAGTTTTCTCTGCAGGGTGGCTGGGCTCTCGCTTAGAGACAGGGTGAGAAGCTCGGTCATTTGGGAGAGACTCGGAGTAGAACCGCTGCTCCTTCACATCGAAAGGAGTCAGTTGGGGTGGTTTGGGCATCTTGTTAGGATGCCCCCTGGACACCTCCCAGGGGAGGTTCTCTGGGCATGCCCCACCAGGAGGAGACCCCGGGGCAGACCCAGGACATGCTGGAGAAATTACATTTCTTGGCTGGCCTGGGAACGCCTCAGTATTCCCCTGGAAGAGCTGGTGGAGGTGGCTGGGGAGAGGGAAGTCTGGGCTGCTCTGCTTAGGCTGCTACCCCCGTGACCCGGATAAGTGGCAGAAAATGGATGGATGCATGGATGAGTATGAGGTTTGTGTATTTCAGAAACTGCTGATCTCCTGTGGTTTTCTCACACAACAGTCTCTAGAGTTTACACAGAATGGTGTGAAAAAACAAACAAGATCAGCTGTGAGCTACTGCTCACTTACCGTACGTATCCCCCTGCTCTCGCTTATATCAGAATGCAAGCAGTCGAAGGAATAGGACACTTATTATGAATGTTGACAAGTAAGTAAAGAGCAGTGTCTCTCCCCAGAGATTTCAAACAGCATCCTGGTGAAATAACATTTTGCTTCTTGAAATCATGTCAAAATCCACCCTATATGTTTTTTGTAAATATATTCAGTCAGTAAACAGGAAGTCAATGTGTGATAGACCTGAAAACAGTATACATGGTATTGAACCCCAAGCTGAAGCTCGTTACCAAATATCAAGCAGTTGTCATTTGTAGTTGCTGAGAAAAGTGTTAGGAAAATTTTGTAAATCCACGCTATACCGCATGTTTCATAAATGCATTCAGTCAGTAAACAGGAAGTTGATGTGGGACAGACCTGAAAACGGAATACACGGTATAGAACCCGAAGCTGAAGTTTGGTACCAAGTGGCTGCGATTGTGGTTGCTGAGAAAAAGGGTGTTTCAGATGGCTGGAAATACAGCGATACAGAGACATGGACGGACAGAGGTAAATCAGTATACCCCTCCCCCTCCTTTGGAGCGGGGTGTAGGTGCAATTGGTCTTAAGTGATCAATCTCATTAAATCAATCTCATTAAATCATTAAATCAGTCTCATTAAATAAATCTCATTAAATCATACCATTGAATCAGTCTCATTAATAATGCCATTAATTTTGGCGTTTCATAATAAATTACCAAACAGCTAAATTAAGGTATATTCCAAATTATTTAATCACTACCAATGCAGCAATAATGTATAACTTACTGTTTCACATAAATGCTACAGCCAATAGCACACTGAAGGTAATTTGGAGGTCTTTTAGATTGTGTGACTTCAAGTATATTAGGAACAACAAATAAACACACAGTTTCAATAATAATTGAATTTATTATAACGATAAAAATGAATAATAGCAGCTGAAATGCATTCAAATGGTCATCATTGATTGTGTGTGTGTGTGTGTGTGTGTGTATGTGTGTGTGTGTGTGTGTGAGTGTGGGGGAGGGGTCACCACGTGTTTCTAAGTAGAACAAAGGATTAGCCGTGGTAGCTAACTCACTAGCTTATAACATTACTAAATCCACTGAAATCTTGATGAGGTCAAAATATGTGTAATGATGAAATTAAAGGTTAGAAAGAATAGCAAAAGAGCATGCAAAAGCCTATCTATTAACACTGAGAGATCAACACAAATAGAACAATAATCAATTCAACACCCTAAGTGTCTACAGTGTACACAATTAAACCGTTCCTGAGTTTAAATTCACACTACTTCATAAAGCTAATTCCTAAGACTAGTTTGCCCAAAATGCCAATCTTACTTCCAGTATCTTGTTTATGCAAGATTATAGAGATGTTCCAAAACTTCTAGAGTTCACAGAGGTCGTGGGGCCTTCCATGAAAGCAGAGGATTTCTTGGTCCGAACGCTTCGTAGTTCGTGAAGAAGAATCTCTGATCAAACAATGTGCACAGCGCTTTAGTCAGAAGGAATCCGGTCGCTTCTAACTTGAAATTAACTGCTTTGGGCGGCAGTCGTAACATTACTTATAATATGAATAAAACCGGTTATAACTCAACCAAGAAAGGGAGTGCAACTCAAGTAGTTCTACCGTGGCCAGTGACAAACACGAAAGCGCGCTAAATATCTCTTCTTGCAAGAAAGACGTCCTTATCTTGGGTTTCTGAGGAGCGGGTCTCCTTGTGTCCGTGTGATGAGTTCATGCAGCGCCAAAAGAGGAAGAAGGAAGCATGGTTGAGTAACTGCAGGGGGGCTGTGACGTAGGTAATCCTGCCCAGGTGTGACGCAGGTCATCGCGGAAGTTGGTTGATGGGATCTGTAGTTCTTAGAGGGACTGTACCTACAGGGGGTATAATATTTTTTGAGTGAGTGACAGTTCTGTGGGTGGAAACAAACACCTTTTTGATAAGAGAGGGTCAGAGGAAAATGGACAGATCGGAGGTGGTTTGAGCTGCCAAGAAGGATATAGTAACTCATATGATCACTCTTTACAACCGTGGTGAGCAGAAAAGCATCTCAGCATGCAACAGCAGAAGAACACATTGGGTTCCACTCCTTCAGCCAAGAACAGGGATTCTTCTTCTTCTGTTTGTTCTTGTTGTCATCATTTTTGATTTTGTTTGCTTGCTTTAATTCAATTACATCGTGACCAAAACTGATTCTACAATTAAACCCTATTCACTCTGTCTGTCTTTCTGTTATTAATATTTTTATTCAGCTGAAGCAGCTTTGGATGCAAGTTAATCCCCCCCCCCATTTATATTTGTGTTATTGTTGCTGTCTCTTTGTTTTTGTGTATTTGTTTTCTTGCTTGATTTCATTAAATCACATCATGAACTGATTCTCCAATTCAACCACATTAACCATTTCCTGTCCTGGGAGGCGGTCTCCAACTTTCATCTGAACGCGACCGAACGAGTAGTTGTGGCTCGAAACCTTGCTCTCATCGCCTGCCGTTTCTTCACAGGAAGCAGGACGTATAAAATGGCTCCTCTCCTCTCAGTTGATGACGTCAGCAGTGCTATGAGAGTGCTGGAGAGAATTGTGGCTCATTGTGGGCGCTGAGTCACGAGTTTGTCCCGTTGCTGACTTACTGCATGAGTTTAAACACAAAGGAAGCGTGAGAGCGTTCGTTTCTTGTTACTGCAAATTAATGCGCATTTTTTCCAAGCTAACAAAATGTCTGGGCACAGATGGCAAAACTGCTAATTTGATATTTTTATTTTGTACTGTGGACAATAAGAGTTTAATTTTGTCCTTGAGTGTGTGCATGGTTGGTTGGAAAAGGGCAAACAAAAAAGGATTTCAAAGATATTGATATTCATGAACGTGATGAGCTAATCAAGAAAACACATTGTAACTCGCTAGTGGACGTCACTACATTGAGATACTGTAGGTTTGATTAGCTTTGATTGGCTATCTGATTGCTAATCGGCTAATCAATGGACATGATTGTGAAACAAATAAGACCTCTAGCTATACGGTATGTTCTCAATAACGTAGCGACGTCTTATTTCACTCGGAACAAGCACATGAATATAATCATGCGATCTGCTTCCAAACTAATCAGGTTAGAGAATTCCTTTTCATCATCTCATTTCATTATCTCTAGCCGCTTTATCCTGTTCTACAGGGTCGCGGGCAAGCTGGAGCCTATCCCAGCTGACTACGGGCGAAAGGCGGGGTACACCCTGGACAAGTCGCCAGGTCATCACAGGGCTGACACATAGACACAGACAACCATTCACACTCACATTCACACCTACGCTCAATTTAGAGTCACCAGTTAACCTAACCTGCATGTCTTTGGACTGTGGGGGGAACCGGAGCACCCGGAGGAAACCCACGCGGACACGGGGAGAACATGCAAACTCCGCACAGAAAGGCCCTCGCCGGCCACGGGGCTCGAACCCGGACCTTCTTGCTGTGAGGCGACAGCGCTAACCACTACACCACCGTGCCGCCCCTTTTCATCACTATATCAGTATTTTGAGGTATGTTTGTGTCCCTGGGTTTGAGGGGGAGAGGAAAAAAAAAGAATACAAAAGAAAAAGGTGAGCGCTAAAGTCGTTTTTATCCGCTTCTTCGTAATTAGACATGACTCACTTCCCTGCTTTTTCTTGTTCCTTGCTTCTTTTTGCAGGATTTCTCTGCTCTCTTGAGAACCTTTTGAAATCAGACAGTGTGTCACGGCTGGTTTATGATCTACCGCCGTTATTCAACATTGATTAGAGGCCCTGCTAGCATCGGGGCTGAAAAAGAAAATTAGACACAGGGTTTTTTTTTTTTTTGTTTCAAGCCTCACTCATCTTGAAAGATTTCCCTTTGATTCCGATGCTGTCTGACTGTCTCAAAATATATTCGCGTCTTTTTTTTTTTTTTTCCTCAGAGTGTAATTTTCAAAATAGGGGTGATGAATCTTCACCTCATACGCAACCGATGTTATACATTGTTTTTTCTTTTGGCTTGAGGCACAGCTTTTGCTTATTGGAGCTTCCACAGGAACCCCTTGTCACCTTCTGGCTTTGAATTTTGCATGCATTTCCTGTTTGGTCTTCGGCACTCAGGTTTTGGGCATCGCGCAGGTCGTTTGCGCTATCAGCTAAGAACACATTGCATATCCGTAGAGAGCTGTGCTTGAAGATTTTGGTGGACGTGTGACCATCTTGCCCACTGAAGATTAGTGCTAAAGCTGATAACCGCTGTTCAACAAGGGCTCCATCAGCCGAACCTTCATCCTTGGGCTTGAGCGTTAATTCGTAGATGTTGTTTCTGAGTTGAGTTGAATGTCATTGTATACATATCTTCCTGTGAGAATTAAACCATTTTAGTTGCCGTTGCAGCATTCACCTTGAAATATTACAGTAGACAAAAGAGCTCACTGACTGTCTCAAGTTTCTCCTAAAAACACACACACTGAATTCTGCACCAGCCTGATAGAATTGCCCAGCGGATATGTGGTCGAGCTTTCATATATCGATTTCTGTCATAAGGCCAATCAAGATTTATAGCGCTCTGGATCGGTGATTGCGCTGTGAACGGGTTTTAGGTGCTGGGAATATTTGCAGCCTTTCATTCTCTGTGTAACAGCTTTATAGATTTTTTATTTTTATTTTTTTATTTTTTTAAATAATAGTCTCGGGGAATGTGGGGCAATAAAGCCTCGACTTCACGCCGTGACAGCGCCGCTGTCTAAAGATTGTACTCTAAAGACAGCGCATGGGCTCGGAAAAGTCAAATCTCATGTTGACTGTCCAATATAACCCTAGTGTTTAGTAACGTGTGTGTGTGTGTGTGGGCTCGGAAATTTTTTTTTTTTTGTTTTGACAAAATTCACTCGTGTTTTTCGATCAAACAATTTCAGCATGCACTACAAGTCTTTATATACAGGCTAAAAATGTATATAAGCACTGGTAGTTAGGTTTACCTGATATTTGGTCACGCCCTTTATTTTATTTTATTGAGACATATTTCAATCAATCAATCAACCAACCAACCCTTCCGCAAAAAAAGATGGATTGATTCCTAAATAATGAATTTCCAGCATGCTAAAGAACTTTTTTTTTGTTAGTTAAAAATATCCAAAAATGTCATTGTATTCACGATACTCAAAATAAACTTCAAATATAGAGCCATGTGGCCCTAAATTCTCTGGGGTTTTTTTCTTGCTTCACCATGACCCAGTACAAGATACTACGTCATGCATCACATGGTGGGCTTTCCCTGTTTGCGCAAGGCATTGTGGGATACAAATTTGAAACAGGAGAGAAAAATGGAGGACGTGAGTGTGCGAATGAAACGTGAAAGACCAACTACAGTAACGGAAAGAAAGCGAGAAGAAAAGACGTTATTTTATATGTGACAACCTATGTGCTGGCGGTGGCTGTGAGCTTGCCACTATAACGCGAACTAGGTCAGCCTGGAAAAAATTCAGAGAGCTCCTGCCCCTCCTGTCATCTAGGAGTGTATCTTGGAGCATTCGTAGCAGAGTCTACAACTCCTACGTTCGTAGCGCAATGCTATATGCCTGTGAGTGCTGGCCGATTAAAAAGGAGGATCTCAGGCGCCTGGAGCGTAATGAAAGAGCTATGCTGCGTTGGACGTGTCACACTAAGCCGGGTGTCAACACCAGTACTGAAGACCTTCTCCAGAAGTTGGGCCTGGCTGATCTCTTCTCGGAGATCAGATACAGGTGCCTTCGATGGTTTGGCCACATCCATCGCAGTCCCCAAACCATCAAAGACATCACAAATCTGCAAGTGGCTGGGAAACAGAAGAAGGGTCGACCGAGAAAGTCATGGAAGGAGTTAGTGGTTGGCGATTTGAAGGACTGGGGCCTTTTGGCCAGTGATGCTCTAGATAGAGACTATTGGAGGAGGAGGCTACAAACTCACATGCACTGTCTGGCGCATTAGTAGTGTTTCAAACAGACGTAAAAAGGATAAGTAAGTAAGGAAAGGAAACGCAGGATCAAACTAATAAATATCGTCGCTCAGCGAGCACCTCGGTGTGATCGGCTGTTCGTTTAGTGACAGAATGATGGAACTGTCAGTGCACGCTCAAAGGGAAACCTGTAGATGGCAGTAATGCAACACTGTGGATGCCAACTGCCGTAAAACCCAAAAGAAGAAGAAGGTAAACCTGCGCATGCGCACACGGACTTCCTCTGTCTGCTTGACTGCACGAAGTGAGCGATTTCATGCACATTATTTGCTTTAATCCCCTCAAATTAAATAACTTCTCAGCCACAGAATGGCCTGATATTTTGTGAGATATTACAGAAATAAACATATATCACAATGACCACATTTCAGACGGAACTAAATTTCACCGATTTTATGAAATCAAAAGGCTTACCTGTTCTATCAAATCCCTAAATCTTTCTATTTAAAGACTTTTTTTTATAAAAATGTATTAGCTACACCTAGTATTGTCCTTAGTTTAAAGTCTTTTCAAGGTTTTTGTTACTAATGTGTACGAGGATCAGTTAATGTTTTTGATACTGATGGGCCTTGCTCGTGGAGCCTCTGTCGTGATTGTGGTTGTCATTGGCAACAACAGATTTTACTTGTTTTTTTCTTTTGCCTAAGTCTTTCAAGATTTTTTTATGTTTTATTAGGGAGGTGCTTTGTATAGGACACTAGGCCCCATTTGCACCTACTCTTCTGGACCTTCCTTTTTTTTTCTGTTTTTTCATGGTTTTGTTGCATTTGCATGTCTTGTAAATTTTGTAGTTTTGTTGTTTGAAAGCCAATCAAGCTGTTAAAAAAAAAAAAAAAACTTCACACACTGATTGTAATGGAAAGACGAGCACTTGTTTGGTGAAGCCGTTCCTGTGAGACTAAATTACCATAAGCTGAAATTTGTGTTGTAAGACAATTATTTAAGCAAGTCCAATACAAATATACTGGATATTGTGCTACAAATGATTATTGTGACCCAGACTGACCTGTTCAAGTTTCATCTTTCTTCTTCTTTTTTTTCTCTCCATTTAAATAGGCCTCGTCACATTTCAGTTCATATGTCTTCATGTCTTACTTAGAATTTTTAATTCTACACATCGAAATTCAATAAATTTCTTGTAGTTGAACCAAAAAAGGGTAATATATGTTGCTCAGAAAAAAAAATTACTTGCTTTGTAGCTAGAATTTATCAGGTAAGTCACAATGACTGGTGCATTATATGGCAATTTCTTGTACATATTTTACTTTTTGAACTTTAAGATACATAGTAACATGATAAAAATGGCCAGTTTTGTACAGCAGTACATAGAAAGTTTAATAAGTAATAATATATTGCTAAAAATAATCTTTGCAAGTACAAATATAAAAAGAATACAAAAATTTCTAATTTGAAAATGATAATTGCTTTTAAAAAAGTAGATCTACTAAACTAAGTTTAAACTAATTCATATTTTTTAAATCTTTTTTTCTTCAAATTATAACACTTTTATGGTATACATCATTTTACAACTCAAAATTGGCAAAAAAAAGCAATATAATTAGACTTGTTTAGTGCTAGTCTCTGCGAAATATTTGATTTTTTTTTCTTAAAGGAAAAAAAAAACTTTTGCAAGTTGAACAAGTACACTTAATGCTTGTAAATAATATTACAGTGATGCGTACTACCAAACTTAACATTCAGCATGATATAATTATTGAAGATTTACCTGAAAGTAACTGATTATTCATAACACCATGTCCAGATATGAATCTTTGAATTGAGTATTGCTGTATAGCTCAGTTTTGTTTTTGTCTTTTTCATTTCCTAATTATGTCTTTTTAGGTCTAAATATTTATCAAAGCTTCTGAGTGACGTATTGGACTGTCGCACTAAGCATTGCTGTTTAACCCTAATCTCTTTTTTTTCCTTTTCATGTATTTAATGTTTGAAATAAAAAATGCAGTTGATCTACCAGCCTTTACTTGTAATTACTGCTTATGTATCTGTTATCTATTATCTGTTAAATACCCAGTAATTACTGTACACTGGTGGAAAATGAATGGTTGCTTAATTAAAGGGAACCTTTAAATGTTTTATTTAGTAGGTTAAGCACCCTTAATTATCCCCTGAACTCTTAAAAAAACATTGAAAAACTTTTTCCCCTCCCTAATAGTGTGCTATAGGTTTTGTTCCAGATGTGAAATGTTTTTAACCTCCTAAGGCCCAAGCTGTTTTTTTACATGCATTTTTTTCTCTTTGCTATTTGGGCTTATTAGAACCTGATTAGAATAAAAACTAAGCATCATCTTTTGATAAGATGTACTTTTAGAGAAAAAGTATGTCCACATATGTGGATTCTTGTTCTGAATTTCCATAAAGTGCTGTCCACGCATGTGACCGCTAAGCCCTAGGAGGTTAAAGTAAAAAAAAAAAAAAAACTGGGACTGACGAGTTGACATGTTTACAGCAGGATTGATGGTTAAAATGTTTAGTTTGTATAAGACGTCTCTTTTAATGTGACTTTTTTTTCTGCCAAATGACTGTTGACGCTCGGAAAATTTCAGGACACTTAATAATTATAGCTTTTGCTTTAGAAACGTCCATCATTGATAGATTTGTAGCAATGATGATGGACATAAGTGTATTATTTCAGCCTGTCAAATCAACCATGTTGCTTTTGACAGATGTTTTTTACAAGGTATCATCATCATCATACCCATCTCCATCATCGTTTCCTCGTGTTATTTCTCTACTTTTAGTTTGCGGGTTTGACAGCATGTTTCAGTGTGATTGTAGGCTGCCATCACTGTTCTGTTTAAAAGGAAACTGTAAAAGGAGCCATAAAAATACCAGACGGCCCGCATTTAACTGTAGGGTTTATAAAATGTAGGCTTTAGTATAATGCTGATTTGAAGAGAGAAATTCTGAGTGAGTGCTGAGTAACACCACGGTGCTGTTGAATTCTGGATTGTGATTGGTCAGAAGGTAGAATCAACACAGCAGCTCTGACGGGAGTGCAGCTGCAAATCCCACTTTTTATATTTATTGTATATTAACACACTCATTTTAATTGTTTCTTTAGTAGCAGCTAGGTATGTAACAATATCACACAATGATAAATCACGCTACAAACTTGACGATTCGAATCAATGAAATTAAAAATGAATCGCTATAAGTATCAGGCTGCGTAATCTGAGTTTTTCCTCGCGGTGATTGCATTGTTTGTTTAGTAACGTACAATAGCGGAAATGCATGTGACTTCACTGTAGGCGGAAGGAACACAGCTTGAATGCCATGAAAACACACACACACACAAGATCTACTGTACAAAGAGATTCAACAAGACATCAGAGCTCTCTTTACAGACTGCTGAAAGATAAAGAAAAGAGAAACAAATGGACAAAATACAAATGTTCATAAACGTTTATTAAGAAAAGGCCGAAATGATTTTTTTTTTTTTCATTTTCAGTGAAGAGTGTTTGAGTTAATCGGCTATTTAGCAAATATTCCACAAAATTGAGTTGTACATGAGCTGATAGCCGACGGGTCGTGTAGCACCGAGTTGTCTATAATCCATGTACGACGAGATTGAGTGGAATAACTGTTTTATTCTATCCACATTCACTGGATTTTGAGAAACAGAGCATTTTTATTTTTATTTTTTGCAAATTTGATAAATAAAAACTTTATACAAAACGTCCAACAAAATAATTTCCACTTAGGTTGTAAACAAACCGGCGAAATGACAGGAGCAATTTGTGAAAAATGCGATAATAATTCTTGAAAAAAATACGCTCTTACCATCAGATACTTTCATTCCATATTGTTTTTTTTTTTTTTTTGCATTTTTTGGGGTTTTGTTTTCGAGTCGAGTTTTTATTTTGTCCTCTGTTTGTTCAACAACATGCTCCACTGTTGTTTTTCTCTACTCACGGTATATGAGCTGATATCCTAGTAGTAGAGTAGCCAATCAGAGCGCGCGATTGCTCATATCCAGTGAATGTGGATAGAAAAATATTTTACTCCAACATTTACAAATGTGGGTAAATAATTATTGTTGGTTTTGAAGGAAACTAAAATTGTATATAATGTTGTTTATATATATATATATATATATATATATATATATATATATATATGAAAAACAATAAAATTTCATTTAACTTTTGTTGGGGGAAACACAAACAAACAAAAAAAGGCAGGAAAATCAAATCGTGAACCAAATATCATGAATCGAATTGTGAATTGGGTGAATCGTTACATGTCTAGTAGCAGCTCATTCACAGGGATTTGTACAGCAGATGTACACTTTTGTAACGTCTTTGTAAATCTTCTGGACAGAGGAGTTTATACTTTGAGGTTTCTCACTGCTTTTTTTCCAAATTCCAAATAATTCCAAAAAAAAAAGTAGTTTTGATGCTGTGTAAAATGTAAATAAAAACAGAATGTATCATGGAAACCGGGGCGGCACGATGGTGTAGTGGTTAGCGCTGTCGCCTCACAGCAAGAAGGTCCGGGTTCGAGCCCCGTGGCCGGCGAGGGCCTTTCTGTGCGGAGTTTGCATGTTCTCCCCGTGTCCGCGTGGGTTTCCTCCGGGTGCTCCGGTTTCCCCCACAGTCCAAAGACATGCAGGTTAGGTTAACTGGTGACTCTAAATTGAGCGTAGGTGTGAATGTGAGTGTGAATGGTTGTCTGTGTCTATGTGCAGCCCTGTGATGACCTGGCGACTTGTCCAGGGTGTACCCCGCCTTTCGCCCGTAGTCAGCTGGGATAGGCTCCAGCTTGCCTGAGACCCTGTAGAACAGGATAAAGCAGCTAGAGATAATGAGGTGAGATGAGATGAGATCATGGAAACCAATATTTTCATTGAAAATAGGACAAAGACAACATGTCATGTTGAAACTGAGAAATTTTACTTTTTAACATATCTGCTCATTTTGAATTTGATGCCAGTAACGTTTGTAAAGAGCTTGGACGGGGGCATGTTTACCACTGGGTTGCATCACTTCTAATTATAACACTCTGTAAACATTTGGGACCTGAGGAGACCAACTGCTGTAGGTTTGAAAGGGAAACGTTGTCCCATTCTTGCGTAATATACAATTTTAGTTGCTCAACATTCCGGGGTCTCCTTTATCATATTTTACGCTTCATAATGCGCCAAATGTTTGAGTTTGGGGTTGTAAGTGATAACTTGTTTTGTAACCATAAACAGATAAAAACGTCCAGTGTGTTCTTTAATAAACATGTAATTCTAATTGTTTACCAATTGCTGTTGTACAAGAGTGATAAAGCACTTCAGAATGTGGAGTAATAGCAAAATAATCAAGTTTCCTATAACAGCATGACACCAAGCGTTTTATTTCTCGCTTGTATGGAAATGCATGTAAATATATTTTCAATCGCATTAGAAGACTAGTATTAATGACACACATTTAACAACTGCACATGGCCACTTTATTAGGAACACCCCTACATCCACCTGTAGCGGTTCGATGCAGTTCTCTAATCAGCCGATCCCTCGACAGCAGCACGATGGATCAAATCACGCAGAAACAAATCAAGAGCTTCAGTTAATGTTCACACATCAGAATGGGAAAAACTGTGATCTCACAGTGTGACTTTCTTTCACTGTGGCATGGGTGTTGGTTTGAGTATTTCAGAAACTGCTGATCTCCTGGGGTTTTCACACACACCAGTCTCTCGAGTTTACACAGAATGGTGCAAAAAAACAGTTTTCGAGTGAGTGAGAGTTCTGTGGGTGGAAAAAGATGCCTTGTTGATAAGAGTCAAAGTCCCTTCCCACACCACGTGGCACCAATCTCCGTTTCCATAGCCCTCAGCCTATTACATAGCTAGGATTACAGTGGGGGGGGGGCTAGTCCTCTGGTGACCATGACAGGTTGACTCCCCATTCACATCTGTATTGTAGCGTGCCTTGCCAAACGGCAGTAGGTACCATTTTTACGATGGTCTTTGGTATGACCCAACCATGAATAGAACTCACAATCTCCCAATCGAGAGGCGGACACGCGAACCACTAGGCCAACTCGCAGTATGTTGTTGGTAAGAGAGGTCAGAGGAAAATGGACAGACTCGAGGTGGTTTGAGGGTTTTTAAAATTAATTTTATTTATTTATACTGTATATACAACCCCGATGCCAAAAAAGTTGGGACAAGTACAAATTGTAAATAAAAACAGAATGCAATAATTTACAAATCTCAAAAACTGATATTGTATTCACAATAGAACATAGACAACATATCAAATGTCGAAAGTGAGACATTTTGAAATTTCATGCCAAATATTGGCTCATTTGAAATTTCATGACAGCAACACATCTCAAAAAAGTTGGGACAGGGGCAATAAGAGGCTGTAAAAGTTAAAGGTACAAAAAAGGAACAGCTGGAGGACCAAATTGCAACTCATTAGGTCAATTGGCAATAGGTCATTAACATGACTGGGTATAAAAAGAGCATCTTGGAGTGGCAGCGGCTCTCAGAAGTAAAGATGGGAAGAGGATCACCAATCCCCCTAATTCTGCACCGACAAATAGTGGAGCAATATCAGAAAGGAGTTCGACAGTGTAAAATTGCAAAGAGTTTGAACATATCATCATCTACAGTGCATAATATCATCAAAAGATTCAGAGAATCTGGAAGAATCTCTGTGCGTAAGGGTCAAGGCCGGAAAACCATACTGGGTGCCCGTGATCTTCGGGTCCTTAGACGGCACTGCATGCCATACAGGCATGCTTCTGTATTGGAAATCACAAAATGGGCTCAGGAATATTTCCAGAGAACATTATCTGTGAACACAATTCACCGTGCCATCCGCCGTTGCCAGCTAAAACTCTATAGTTCAAAGAAGAAGCCGTATCTAAACATGATCCAGAAGCGCAGACGTCTTCTCTGGGCCAAGGCTCATTTAAAATGGACTGTGGCAAAGTGGAAAACTGTTCTGTGGTCAGACGAATCAAAATTTGAAGTTCTTTATGGAAATCAGGGACGCGGTGTCATTCGGACTAAAGAGGAGAAGGACGACCCGAGTTGTTATCAGCGCTCAGTTCAGAAGCCTGCATCTCTGATGGTATGGGGTTGCATTAGTGCGTGTGGCATGGGCAGCTTACACATCTGGAAAGACACCATCAATGCTGAAAGGTATATCCAGGTTCTAGAGCAACATATGCTCCCATCCAGACGACGTCTCTTTCAGGGAAGACCTTGCATTTTCCAACATGACAATGCCAAACCACATACTGCATCAATTACAGCATCATGGCTGCATAGAAGAAGGGTCCGGGTACTGAACTGGCCAGCCTGCAGTCCAGATCTTTCGCCCATAGAAAACATTTGGCGCATCATAAAACGGAAGATACGACAAAAAAGACCTAAGACAGTTGAGCAACTAGAATCCTACATTAGACAAGAATGGGTTAACATTCCTATCCCTAAACTTGAGCAACTTGTCTCCTCAGTCCCCAGACGTTTACAGACTGTTGTAAAGAGAAAAGGGGATTTCTCACAGTGGGAAACATGGCCTTGTCCCAACTTTTTTGAGATGTGTTGTTGTCATGAAATTTAAAATCACCTAATTTTTCTCTTTAAATGATACATTTTCTCAGTTTAAACATTTGATATGTCATCTATGTTCTATTCTGAATAAAATATGGAATTTTGAAACTTCCACATCATTGCATTCCGTTTTTATTTACAATTTATACTTTGTCCCAACTTTTTTGGAATCGGGGTTGTGTATGTATGTATATATATATATATTGGCCAGGAAGGATATCGTAACTCATAGTCACTCTTTACAACCGTGGTGAGCAGAAAAGCATCTCCGCATGCAACAGCAGAAGAACACACTGGGTTCCACTCCTGCAGCCAAGAACAGGAATCTTAGAATCAAAAACAAGTTCCTATTAAACTGGCCGGTGAGTGTATTTATATCTGAGAGAAGTGAGTATGTGCACCCTTAACCACAGAATTCCTTTCTAGACTTTGTATTCGACCTAGAGGTAACGCACAGATTTGGTGTGTGTGGTGTTGTTTCAGCCTTTGCTTTCCACCCTAACTGTGTGTTAAATGCAAGTGACCTTTTCCTCTCCTCCCAGACTACCTGCATTGTTTCTCTGTCAGTGAGCTGAATAAGAATCAAGACTGGAGCATTGGGATTTCTCACTTGCTCTAAGAAGACCAATAAAACTCTTATACATTAGAGATAATTACATAACACTTCACGCGGTGAGGCTATTCGGCTTTTTGTGCGTGCTCTCGAATCAGGAGCACAGCGTCCATTCATGGCCTATCGTTTTATTTTCACTGCCATCCTCATGACCGTCATCTCAGACCTCCAGCAGGGTACTCGTAACCTCAGCTTGGTGTTGTTTGCTTTGGCAACAACGTTTATGTACAGCATGAGTGTTAACTTTCAGCCGTCAGGCCATAAAACCACTTTAGTTCTTATCTATTGACACAAAACTGCGTAAATACATCAGTGTAAACAGCATTCCGATGAAATTACTCTTCATCCCGCGCTGTCCTGATGTTAGTGCATCTGTACATGAACACACACACACACACTCGCGCACAAAAAAAAAAAACGTGTGGTACACACATTGAACCTATAGTATCAAGGCAAGGCCAATTTAAAATAAATTTGTCCTGCAAATGTACCCAGTTTTTCCACACACACTCTTAGACAAGAGTTCTTTAAGGGATCATTGGAAAATTAATGCTTATCATTAATTTTCAGACCTCAGACTGAACACCTCACTTGTAATTTTTCCATGGACCAGACAGCAAACATCAAATTCTGTGTTAAACTCTGGGGAATTAGCAGCAGAGACCCTGGAGATGCTTCAGCAAGCCTGAAGCAATGAACGGGATGAGGTGTTTTCAAGTGGAATTTGCGCATCAAAAGGAGCAAAACTTCATCCTCCAGTGACTTCCTGCCTCTGTCAAAGCACTAACACCACTCAGGAGCCTTGCCTGGCTCATTGCTTTATTGCTGTAGGTTTGCTGAAGCGTTCCACGGCTCTTCATTGCTGACTGCATATGCTTCTACATCGTGCAAATCACAAGTGCACGTTGTCGTCAAAATGCATGTACCTCAGGTCCTGATGTTGACAGCACAGGCTAGTGCCAGGACAACAACCTTGTCGTTAATGTCAGCAAGGCAAAGGAGATGATTGTGGACTTTAGGAGGAAAAAAGCAGAAAGCTTACCACCCCTTCAAAATTATTGCAGTCAAGTGGAGAAGGGGGCGGCACGGTGGTGTAGTGGTTTGCGCTGTCGCCTCACAGCAAGAAGGTCCGGGTTCGAGCCCCGTGGCCGGCGAGGGCCTTTCTGTGCGGAGTTTGCATGTTCTCCCTGTGTCCGCATGGGTTTCCTCCTGGTGCTCCGGTTTCCCCCACAGTCCAAACACATGCAGGTTAGGTTAACTGGTGACTCTAAATTGACCGTAGGTGTGAATGGTTGTCTGTGTCTATGTGTCAGCCCTGTGATGACCTGGCGACTTGTCCAGGGTGTACCCCGCCTTTCGCCCGTAGTCAGCTGGGATAGGCTCCAGCATGCCTGCGACCCTGTAGAAGGATAAAGCGGCTAGAGATAATGAGATGAGAAGTGGAGAAGGGGGCGGCACGGTGGTGTAGTGGTTAGCGCTGTCGCCTCACAGCAAGAAGGTCTGGGTTCGAGCCCCATGGCCGGCGAGGGCCTTTCTGTGCGGAGTTTGCATGTTCTCCCCGTGTCCGCGTGGGTTTCCTCCAGGTGCTCCGGTTTCCCCCACAGTCCAAAGACATGCAGGTTAGGTTAACTGGTGACTCTGAATTGAGCGTAGGTGTGAATGTGAGTGTGAATGGTTGTCTGTGTCTATGTGTCAGCCCTGTGATGACCTGGCGACTTGTCCAGGGTGTACCCCGCCTTTCGCCCGTAGTCAGCTGGGATAGGCTCCAGCTTGCCTGCAACCCTGTAGAACAGGATAAAGCGGCTAGAGATAATTAGATGAGAAGTGGAGAAGGTGGACAGTTTCTGGGATCTTGGTATCCATATTACTGAGAACCTGACCTGGGCCAAACACACTGGTGGGGAAGGCATGGCAGCGTCTTTACAATCTTGGCTGCCTCAGGGATTTTCGGCTGCCTCACCAAATACTAAAGAACTTCTATACATCCACCACTGAAGGTGTTCTAACAGGGAGTATAACGGCCTGGTATGGGAACAGCACACACAAAGCCCTGCAGAGGGTGGCGAGGCCAGCTGAAGAAGCATCACCAGGAGCACACTTTACAACATTCAGAGCATTTACACCAAGAGATGTTGGTCCAAAGCCAAGAAAATCATCAGAGACCCCAATCACCACGACAATTGCTTCTTCTGTGCTGTAGTTAGGGAAGTGTTATCACTGCCAGAAGGCCAGTACAGTGAGACGGAGAAGCTTCTACCCACAGTCCATCTGTATCTTGAATGAGGGCTGTACCTGATGCCCTATAGTCATGGATAAGCATAATATTTAATCCACTGGAGTCAAAAACTGACAGATTCTTCATTTCTCACATTGCACTATTTCCTTTGGACACTTATACTTCACTCACCTGTAACAGCCATAATATGTTATGCTTCAACATCTTGGGAGGTAAAAAGGAATCCTTCCAAAAGGTAATCCTTTTCTGATTATGTAGGGTTCTTCACAGAAAGGTTCTGGCAGGGGGACAACCAAAGGATCAGAAGAATCCTTACTGGTTTACCAAGACAGTTTAGCTAAATGTTAAATGCCTGACACATTCTAGATATTAAAATGGAAATAATAACAAATATTCTGGAGTACACACACTTGCCAAGGTAATACATGCAAACTGAGAACAATAGTTCAATGGTTATTTCAGGGTTTGTTGCATATTCTGAAACTTTCTTTGAGTAAAAAGAAACACTTTGAGCTGGTTCTACTTGGAACCTGTAAGGATTTGCCCACAAAGACCAATGAAGAACCATAAGCGTGTACCAGACATCAAATTTGAAATGACGGATTCTTTTTATCCCATTCTTGGAGGAAAATATTTTATAGGTTTCTATAGTTTTTGGGTTCCATCCAGAACCTTTCTTTCCCAGAGACGTACCTACAGAATCCATACAGGTTCCTTCAAGAACATGTTTATTTTCCTAAGCATGTACCAAACAGCAAGATAGATAGATGTTGCATGTCTGAAGATGAAAATAGTCAGCAGTAATTTGGAGTTTGTATCACAAACCTATCCAGGTCTACATAAAAAGGATGAGCTACCAAAGAACACTTATCCATCCATCCATCCATCCATCCATCCATCCATCCATCCATCCATCCATTTTCTTCTGCTTATCCAAAGTCAGATCACAATGGCAGCAGGGTATTCCAGGCATCCCTCTCCCCAGCAACGCTTTCCAGTTCCTCCTGGGGGATTGAAAAACGCTCCCAGGCTAGATGAGATATATAATCTCTCTAGCATGTTCCGGGTCTACCTTGAGGTCTCCTCCCAGTTGGACATGCCTGGAAAACCTCCAAAGGAAGGCATCCAATTCAGATGCCCAAACCACCTCAGCTGACTCCTTTCGACATGAAGGAGCTCTACTCCGAGATCCCTCCGGCTGTCTGAGCTCAGACAAGAACCCTTATGGATTCCTGAAATAATCCTTGTCAAGAATGTTCCAAGTACCAAGACAGTTAAGCTAAATGTTAAACATCTGTCAGGTTCAACACTTTGAAGTTTGTATCATCCAACTTATCTAGTCAATACATACAATGAGGAGGCTCTTTAGTGGTTTGCTGCATAATCACTGGTTCTTTGCTCCCAGATATAACATAAAACTACATACTACAGTACATAAGGACAGGAGCACAACTGAAGAACCCCTAAACCTTTGAGTTCAGTGGGCTCTAAAGATGGTGGTGAGCTCATCTGGCTAAATTTCTCATGAACGTTATGTTAGGTTCTTTAAATGGCTGAAACAAATATAGCAACATTTTTTGACTTGTTTTGAATAGTAGCGCCACCTCAGAATCCCAGATGTACCCATTCATTTTTAATTTTCACCAGAAACGTGACCTTGTCAGCGTTTTAACCCATCACACAGGTTGCAGTGTGCCTTGTGCCCGTGATGTCCACTATTTGTTCATGTTCCAGCTGTTACTTACTGTTGGCCCTAATTAAACAAACCTAGAAAACATCTGTACAAGGCTGAAGAAGACTGGATAATACCTGCTCTGCTGCCTGCCCCTTGTCAATCATCATCCCAAGACCGCTTTGCTGTATTTGGTGGTGTTCAATGGCTGGAGCATAGAAACCGTTTAGGGATCTATTTGTTCATTAAACAGCTGTTGCTTGAGAGAAACTTGCTAATTAAACCACATCCATACAAACTGGACAACATCTGCGCAATGCCACGAGGTCCCTGACTTCTTGTTCAACTGCCAGGAAGCCGATAAGTACGGAATGTAAATTTCTGTTTCAGGAAATATTGTCCAGCTTTTGAAGTGGATTTTAATGAGCGCAGTGTGTCTGTGGCTCTGTTGGTTCTTTACGTTGCAGTTTCTTTGAAGAAAAAAAGGCCCTCTGGATCTTATCATTCATACCTCAAGCTGTTGATTGGGGAAAATTGTTACCTCGCCCGCTACGGTATTGTTTTTGGTTGGGTTACTTTGGTTTTTTTGTTAGCAACATTACGAGAAAAATGGCTGGACCAATCTTCATGAAACTTTCAGGATAGATGGACATTGATCTCAAATAGAACCTCCAACATTTTGAGGGTCATCCAGTCAAGGCCACGGTGACAAAAGGTTAAAAAAAAAAAAACTGAGCTCAGACTGCAGGAGTGCTGCCTTGGAAAGACTCCACCCACAAGCATGCTGATTGGATCACTACCTGCCTAATTTACATACACATAGGATGGTCTCCCAACTCATCTCATTATCTCTAGCCATTGAGACGTCGTCTGGATGGGAGCATATGTTGCTCTAGAACCTGGATATACCTTTCAGCATTGATGGTGTCTTTCCAGATGTGTAAGCTGTCCATGCCACACGCACTAATGCAACCCCATACCATCAGAGATGCAGGCTTCTGAACTGAGCGCTGATAACAACTTGTTGTCCTTCTCCTCTTTAGTCCGAATGACACGGCGTCCCTGATTTCCATAAAGAACTTCACATTTTGATTCGTCTGACCACAGAACAGTTTTCCACTTTGCCACAGTCCATTTTAAATGAGCCTTGGCCCAGAGAAGACGTCTGCGCTTCTGGATCATGTTTAGATACGGCTTCTTCTTTGAACTATAGAGTTTTAGCTGGCAACGGCGGATGGCACGGTGAATTGTGTTCACAGATAATGTTCTCTGGAAATATTCCTGAGCCCATTTTGTGATTTCCAATACAGAAGCATGCCTGTATGTGATGCAGTGCCGTCTAAGGGCCCGAAGATCACGGGCACCCAGTATGGTTTTCCGGCCTTGACCCTTACGCACAGAGATTCTTCCAGATTCTCTGAATCTTTTGATGATATTATGCACTGTAGATGATGATATGTTCAAACTCTTTGCAATTTTACACTGTCGAACTCCTTTCTGATATTGCTCCACTATTTGTTGGCGCAGAATTAGGGGGATTGGTGATCCTCTTCCCATCTTTACTTCTGAGAGCTGCTGCCACTCCAAGATGCTCTTTTTATACCCAGTCATGTTAATGACCTATTGCCAATTGACCTAATGAGTTGCAATTTGGTCCTCCAGCTGTTCCTTTTTTGTACCTTTAACTTTTCCAGCCTCTTATTGCCCCTGTCCCAACTTTTTTGAGATGTGTTGCTGTCATGAAATTTCAAATGAGCCAATATTTGGCATGAAATTTCAAAATGTCTCACTTTCAACATTTGATATGTTGTCTACGTTCTATTGTGAATACAATATCAGTTTTTGAGATTTGTAAATTATTGCATTCCGTTTTTATTTACAATTTGTTCTTTGTCCCAACTTTTTTGGAATCGGGGTTGTAATTCCCTCACAGAAATGGTTTGAAGTAGAAATCTTCTAGGTAGTTAAGAACCCTTATTCAATGAGCCCTTAAAGAATTCTTAGTGTAGAATGATTTCAGAATTTATTTGTTCAGCATGCAGCTGTTGCTTGGAATAAAACTCTGCTTTTGTAAATCTTAGTGGATGTAAAAAAAAAAAAATCATTATCAGATCAGTGTTCTTCAGGTCTCCGATTTCCCTTTTATCAATCATGGCATGTTGTGAAAAATGTCAGTTCAGAGTTTCACATGTTTTATCGGTGTCCTTGTGGGATTTCTACAGGTTCTCCTGTTTCTTCCCACCTTCCAAAAAACATCCATTAGGTGGATCGGAGACTCGTATATTATGGTCAAACCAAAAATTGTTAAGAACCAAAGTGGTCAGATTATCTTCAGGGACAAATTAGTTTCAATTAGATAATCTTGTGAAATGGACAACATATGGACAAGATCCCTGATCTCCTCCTTGAGGTTTGACATAATGAGTGCAGCTCTGTTTCTGATTTAATGCTCTTTTCCCCCCAGTAAAATTGTCAGAAACAATGGGTAAAACTTACAAATTGAGCAGGGACTCATTAAACCAGTCCTCTTCCTCCCATCTCTCAGAAGTCAGCTGCTTTGCTGATGGCTGCAAAAGGATGACTGCCTACACTGCAGCTTACACAACCTCAGCTGGAGGGTTCGGCTCGAGTGCCTCGGCCATGTCTTTGAGGCTGGAGGAGTGAATGCTCAGAGTCAGCATTTCTGTTGTCGAGAGCTCCTCGCTAACATTTAGCACACAAAGAATGCCGCTAGTGCCAATATGGCGAAATATAATTCACGTATGCAGATGCAGCTGATTGTTGTGTTGAACAATAGTCGAGATTAAATTGTTGGATCTTTTTAAAGTCTTTCTGGCAGACAATTCGTCCCAAATCAGTGACAGTAATCTCATTTTCCACACACTCTATTACGGGATAAAAGGACATTATGGCAGTAATAGCACAGACTTTTTGAAAGGGGATTATCACATGAATTCAGAGACTGTTGTAATGCTTGGGGATGACTGGCAAATGTGACCTCGGTTTTACCAGAAAGTCAGTGTTGTGAAGGAGCTTGGGTTTTTAATGGATAAATCCCTGGTCCGGTTCTGTCTGAAAACAACCACCAGACTTAAAGGTCTGATGACACGAACATGACTCTATGCAATTTCTTAAATAAACTATACAACATGGCAAACATGTTAGATTTCTGTTATAATTACGTGAAAAGAAGCTGTTGTTACGCAAATATCCAACTTTTAATTGCACAGCGCAAGAAAACTGGGTCCGTGGCTCGCGGCCATGCTGTGACGTCAACGGAAGAACACGCAGCGGTTCACTGGCTGTTCTACTCAATGGAAATGGCGCATGAAACGCCAGTGAACTCTCTAGTGCTAGCTCTTCAACAACCAAATACTGGTACTTTAAGCAGTGATCATGATGGCATGATTTTATCTGATTTTAAATAAATGAGATTGATAATAATGTGAATGTTCACAACTAGTACATACAAACTCTGCAGCTTCTGATTCAGCAGCTGCGTCATACTCCGCAAAAACATCAGCAAGAACCTACAATATAAATGGAAATGCAATACACTAAGCTCAAATGACTTTTAGAAAGTATAATTTCTAAATTTTTTCGACTTATTCTTGAAGTCGGTCATCGGGGTACTTGCTACCGTTCCCTAACAACGCATGGCAAAGGGTAAAGTGTAGTGTTGCTACGAGTACTTGCTAAAGCCTCCGGTGGAAGATCCTCGATGTGCTGATAAGACATACAGTTCTATAGAACACACAAGTGTCACGATAATCACAAAACAGATGCAAATTGTTAAAATACCTAATTTTTAAGCAGTCATGTATTGATCTCTTCCGAATAGAATCTATGATAGCCTACCCTCTTTACCCTTTGCCTCTCGTTGCTAGGCGGCAGTTACATGAAAGCCGCAAGCTTTCACAAGCAAATACATGACTGATATCATGCCGACTTTATGATTACATTTATGATTATCATGAATGTGTACTCTATGATGTGTACTCTGAGCGCTCTGGAGCGAGTGACTTCCAAGATGGCCGCGCAGACCGCATGGTTACTATTTTTAGCATCATGTCGGAGCACTCTATAGCTCTACGTACCTTTATCTTATGTCGTTTCTCAACACATGTTCTGACAGGAGGACTGTCTTTGGAGGAGTCGGCTTGTCCCAGGCGACTGCTGGATCCGGCATAGCTACTAGTAGACCCCCTCCGGAATACTGTAGGCACTGCTGATGGTAGTAACACACGTTTGTGCTGAACACCCAAGAGATTCTTTTAAGCTGGGAAGGGTGTCAAAACAATCCAAATTGAAGTGTTCAGAGCACAGGACGGATGTTGGTGAGGGCTCCCACTTGTCACGAGTGCGCCTGGCTTGCTTCACCCACTTCGCATGCAGCTCGGGATCTCTGGGAAACTTGAATAAACTTACCCCATCCTTGTGGGTTTTGGAGTAAAAGCCGGCAACACAACGTGAAGGCATAATAACTATATATATATATATATATTTATAATAATGTATAATAATAATACTAATAATGACAAACTGAACACCTGTCGCATCAACAACAAACTGGTAAGTGAGGAGGAAGATTCTTTCGCTGACGTCATATAGCTCCTCCTCCTTCGTCTCCTGGGTGCTGCAGCCCCGTCAAATTTGCCCAAATAGCTGCGTTTTTTATCATAACTTGTAAAATAGGCGCCTTCGTGAATTAATATATGGATCATCGGGAATTACTGTTTATGTTATAAAACATCGCCAAAGATGTCAAAAACGTGTCATCAGCACTTTAAGAGGTTATGTTTCAGTAATGTTAGTTAGTCATGGCTGGGTTCTTGCCCAAACTGATGATCACATCAGTTTTTCTTTGGCTAATCAGGTACGCCACCACACTTGCTGGAGCAGTTGGGGTTAGGTGCCTTGCCCAAGGGCACTTGAGCCATCCTGCTGGTTCATGGAATCAAACCAGCAACCTTTTGGTCCCAAAGCTGTTTCTTTAACCATTTGGCCAGGGCTTCACCTTAAGTTATGTTTTATGAGGCCGAATTCTGAAGCCATAGTTGAGCTGGCAGTTGAGCGTTTGGGTTTTAGGCTGGCTTTTACACTTGATGTTTGTTTTCTCTTTTTTGAAACACTTTTACCCATCATCACTACAGTCGTATCAGCTAGCTTGCTAAGTAGCATCGCTTGTTATGCAGAAAGAGAGATTCGTGTACCTCTGGGGATGAGGAAGTTCTTTGCCTTCTCTGGTGATTTGGAAGCAGAAATTCAAGAGAACTTGAGATGCTTGTTGGACTTGGCTGTAAACCGTTAAAATAGTTTTTTTTTTTTTTTTTAATGTTGGAACATTTGACAGTGAAATATTTAAAATTCAATGTAAATCCAATAAATGTATTCAGAACTCTGAGGCTAAAGTTCTAACTTGTACTAAATGCTCTGCTTACATCAACCCCACCCCCTCTCAGCTACACCAGATACCGATTCTGTCCCTGATTAAATTTAACATCTTGCTTGTCTCTTTCAAAGCCCTGCATAATCTTGCTCTGACCTACCTGAGGGAAATACTGACCCCCTACACCACCTCTTGCTCAATAAGGTCTTCGAGCAACAATTTACTTGCTGTCTCATGGGCCAGACTTTCCACCGTGGGGGGCAGGTCCTTCAATGCCATTGCCCCAAACTCTGGATTCCTCTTCCTGAATCTCTCCATGACTGTTCTTCTTTCTCTACTTTCAAATCTCAGGCTGAAGACTTCTCTCTTCCATGATCATTTCTCTTCCTTTTTCTTACTGCTTCACCTTTTTTTTTACCCCTCTCTCCTGTAAAGTGACCTAGGGATTGTCAAAGACACTGTAGAAATTTAACTTCTGCTTATGCCATCATGTGTTGTCCATCATCCATCCAGTATCGTCCACGTTTCACAAAAATCGCTTCTTCTCTCTCAATTCTTCACCGATTTTTATATTTTTTTGGCAGGAAGGTAGATCTGCCTGGGGTGCATATAGCTTCTAGCCAGATTTGCTTAATTACAATTATTAATGAAGTTATGGACTAATTAAGCCTTAATGAGAAGTTCAACAAACATTGCTTCTTCTCGGTCAATTCCTCGCCGTTTTGGATTATTTCTGGTAAACAGGTCGGTATTCCGGGGGCGGCACGGTGGTGTAGTGGTTAGCGCCGTCACCTCACAACAAGAAGGTCCGGGTTCGAGCCCCGTGGCCGGCGAGGGCCTTTCTGTGTGGAGTTTGCTTGTTCTCCCCGTGTCCGCGTGGGTTTCCTCCGGGTGCTCCGGTTTCCCCCACAGTCCAAAGACATGCAGGTTAGGTTAACTGGTGACTCTAAATTGACCGTAGGTGTGAATGTGAGTGTGAATGGTTGTCTGTGTCTATGTGTCAGCCCTGTGATGACCTGGCGACTTGTCCAGGGTGTACCCCGCCTTTCACCCGTAGTCAGCTGGGATGGGCTCCAGCTTGCCTGCGACCCTGTAGAACAGGATAAAGCGGCTACAGATAATGGATGGATGGATAGTGTATGTAGCTTGCAACATTTAGTGTGCAAGGTGGCCCACTTTAGATCATTCCTTCTGGACTAGATGGGGCCAAACACTGATAGCCGATGAGACGCGTAGCACCAAGTTGTCTATAATCCATGTACGATGAGATTGAGTGGAATAACTGTTTTTCCACATTCACTGGATTTTGAGAAACGGAGTGCTTTCATTTTTTGCAAATTCAATAAATAAAACCTTTATACAAAATGTCCAACAAAATCATTTCCACTTAGAATGTAAACAAACCGGTGAAACGACAGGAGCAATTTGTGAAAAATGTGATAATAATCAATCTTGAAAAATATACGTTCTTACCATCAAATACTTTTATTCCATTAATAAATTTTTTTTAGGGTTTTGTTTTTAAGTCAAGTTTTTATTTTGTTTTCAGTTGGTTCAGCAACACGCACCGCCATTGTTTTCCTCTCCTCACGGTATGAGCTGATAGCCGAGTAGTAGAGTAGCTTGATCACAGCGCACGATTGTTCGTATCCAGTGAATGTGGATAGAATAATATGTATTAGTTTATTTGATGCACTGTAAAAAATAGAATTATGCTTTGTTCAAGTAATTCCATATTCACAATTGAATGGACAAGAAAATATGAATAATTATTAACGAACAGAAAAATCCACATCAAACTGATAGGGTGCACCTCAATGATGTGTAAATATACAATCGTGAATAATCTGAATTGAAAATACATAATTGCCACAGGTGTTTATTCAGCGCATGCTCTTAATGACCAAGACACGTGGTTTCCTCTCCCAAATGCAAGGGCTGGGCAATGTGGTTCTCTCTCCGGTTGAAGTTCATGTTGTCGTGGCTCAGGTGGATAAGGCGCCATACCATAAATCCGGGGACCCAGGTTTGAGGCCGACCTGAGGTCATTTCCCGATCCCTCCCTGTCTCTCTTTCTCTCCTGCTCATTTCCTGTCTCTACACTGTCCTATCCAAATAAAGGTAAAAAAAAAGCCCCCCAAAAAATTGTGATAACCTCAATTGCCTTTTTGTACTACTGTGAATGCCACTGTTCAGCAAAAAGAGAAATTTATGTTGGCAGAATGAGGAATTGAAAATTGACAATTAAGAATTCTTAATAAAGATAACAGTGTTATCATAGTTTGGATTATCATGGGCACATCGTTGGCAAAACATAAAATTCTTATTGCAGACGGTTGCCTTGAAATTTCAAGTATTCTCAATTATTCTTTTTTTACAGTGTGGATGAAACTGGGAGTCATTTTCCCTGTGATGGTTATACTGATGTTTTCTTGTATCTAAGGGAAACATCATTACCAGCTCTCTGATAAAGCAAAGAATGAATCTTATTCCAGATATCGAAGGCTTATTTTGGGTTTCCTACTTGAGAATTACTGCAATTTTATTTTTTGTTCTGCGTGCAGTCTCAATTATCTGAGGTACAGGTCAGGAAATAAGAAACCAGAGTGCGTCTCGTGTGACGAGTCTGAGATGGGCTTCTCTGTTTACCATTTCTGCTTTCATCTGACCTGAAAAGAAATGACTTCTTTTTCCAAATCGTCCAAATCACAACCACATACAACCATGATTAAATTTCACCACATCTCACGAGTAATTTGAGGCAAAGCGGAAATCCTGAGATGTACTTGATTGCATGTTTTTGGTCTCCGAATGGGATAAAAAGTATGTCGTGAAATAGATTTTTTTAATTTTTTTTCTTCTTAAACTTGCTATTACTTTAGCCGACCCTGAAAATCTGGCTCGGAATCTACTGCTAATTGGGAATCGGGTACATTTACAGGTCTGTGTTTACTTTAGTCAGTCAAATAACTTGACTCTGTTCCAACGACAAACTTCCTGTCATTCAGACTCCTGGAATAACAATCTCGTATCTGGGCATGGTTATTGTCTGAGCTACAAATAATTTGAAACCCTCTCCATCTGGCATGTTATTATCCTGCACTCAGGTCTCCGGAGGTGTAGCTTGGATCCATACATCCTCTTTAGTCTCCCCTTGTTTCCTTTGCTGTGTTTGCTAAAGCACTCTTCTCCTCCATTTATTAGACACACACACGCAAAAAAAAAAAAAAAAGTACGTAGCGCTCTGGGATAAGCAGTGACCGAGCTAGCGTGTGCTAATGCCAGCGGGAAATGAAGCGACTTGCTAATGACGACTGGCAGGGGCCATCTATTCTCAGCATGTGATCCAGTGCTGTGGAGTTGTGCTCTGCGTGACGCCAGAGACCTGGCTCCCTTTAGGAGATAAAAAAACAACGCTCCGACTCGATACTTGTGCAAACGCAAGCTGACGGATTTTCTGGCTTTATTGCAGCGGCTCTGTTTCTCATTATTTTTTCATACCGAGGATAAATATTTTATCAAGGAATGCCCCGTACAATGCACTATTTCAGGCTTAATATGCCACCTGTAGTCTTGAATATGGTGGATGGTGTGTGTGTGTGTGTTCTAATGCTCTCTTGGTTTTTAATCTGTGTACAGAATTAGGAACTTTTCAAAGATGAACAAATAAAAAAAGTACAACTGTTCATGTAGGTCAGCTCGGAAATGCTTACAGAGCAGAGGGATTTTTTTTTCTTTTTTTTTTTCCATGTGCACCTGTCTTACGACTCTGTAATTAAACGTCTGTTTACATGCAAACATGAGAACAAATTAATCTGCCTCTTTTTGCATTCCATGCATTTTTTTAATATTCACAGGACTCTTTTACACACACACACACACACACACACATGCACAACCTGTCCGGCGGCGTCTGCATAAAATACCGGTACATTCCATTCTCCAAGCAACAGCTAGGAGAACCATCTCAGATATGTGTATTGATTTATGCAGTGGATTTATGGAAGCATAAATGGGCGAGACAGGAAATTGTTTTAGCGTCTATAATGTTTTGACCTTAGCATGGCTCGAGTCGGTCGGATTCTTGAGGCTGAGTACATGGAACTTAAGTGGGTGTGTGGTGTTTTATTGACATTGATGCTGTCTTCTATCGCACCGAGCTTTGATTTACATGATTTTCAGCTGCAGGAGAAAATACCTGGGATGGTTTTTAATGAATAAATGCATTGTAGCTGGTCATGTCCTTGCGAGAAAAACGGTGACGCAACCAGGAGAGAACTTGAGACTTACAGGACGATAGTTGCTAAGCAGCCTGAAGTCTGAATCGAGCACAAACAACGTTCATAAGATGAAAAATCTTATTTTCTTTTATTTTCTAAACAGAAGTTGTGTTCGATTCGGAATCCCAACATGGATAAGAAGAAAATTCTAGTAAAAAAAAAAAAAAATTCTATTGAAGTTATTCCACGAAATCAAGTCGTGCATGAGCTGATAGCTGACGAGCTGCGTAGCACTGAGTTGTCTATAATCCATGTACGACAAGATTGAGTGGAATAACTGTTTTATTTTATCCACATTCATTGGATTTTGAGAAACGGAGCATATTTATTTTTATTTTTTGCAAATTTGCTAAATTAAAAACTTTTATACAAAATGTCCAACAAAATCATTTACGCTCGGAATGTAAACAAACCAGCAAAATGACAGGAGCAATTTGTGAAAAATGCGATAAGAATAATTCTTGAAAAAAAAAATAAATATGTTCTTACCATCAAATACTTTCATTCCATATTTTGTTGCTTTATTTATTTATTTTTTTATTTGGGGTTTTGCTTTTGAGTAGTTTTTATTTTGCCCTCGGTAGGTTCAGTAATGCGTTTGTTGTTCTTCTTTAGGGTTTTTTTTTTTTGGTGGTTGGCAAGCCAACTTAAAGGTGCATTACTGCCACCAACTGGGCTGGAGTGTGGAACAGGAGATATTGGGAGGGGTATATTATTTTCGTGATTTCTGTTTCTTTTAAATACTTGATCACAAAGTGATGTATCTGGCTTGATACGATCTGCCATTTTTGTTTTTCTCTACTCACGGTATATGAGCTGATATCCTAGTAGTAGAGTAGCCAATCAGAGCGCGTGATTGCTCATATCCAGTGAATGTGACTAGAATAATAAACTTTACACCAGAACCCGCATGTTGTACACTTGATGGACCATTCAGAAAACTTCCGATATGGTTTCCAAGGACTCAGTGTCCCAATAAGATGCCGACGGAACCGTCAAAGAAGCCAATCTGCGATTGACGATGATGTGGACTGGAGCTTCAGGTTCACTAATATGGACATAATTTGATTCACTCTTTCTGGTCTAATTTGAGCTTTCAGCCAGATCCAAAACTTAAAATTCATAGCACATGTTACCAGACTTCCAAATTCTGCCTTAAAAAAAAAAAAACAAGCCCTGCAAAAAATTAAAAACTGAACTTGAGGAAAAATATTACTTCATAATTACTGAGCGTTGACCATCGGTCCATGGACAACAGATGTAAAATAGCCATTTTGGCTAATTCTGGCACATTTACATGTTATGTTTATTAACGTGCATTGTCCATGTTGAATAAATAAATGAATGAAATAGCATCCTGGTGAAATTGTCTTGCTGCATGAACAGAATTTTATTTGAGACATCTTGGAATAAGTTGGTTACAATCTCGAGCTAGGTTTAATAATTTCAGAGTTGGTGTCTTCAATTCTTTTAAGAGGAAAATGCGAGATTGTTTCAACTATATTCAAGATATTCTGACTTGAGTTTTTATTTTTTTCAGTGAGTCCTCTTTCATTTAAACAAGAAACCGTACTGTATGCCCGAGACCCTTGATGTAACCTGCTAAGATGACTGGACTTTCTAAAATAGAACTTCAAAAGGAAATTCGAGATAAAGCACAATTCCTGCTCCTGTTGGAATTGATCCTGGGCACCGAACCTGCTCCAGTAGCAGATGAGGAACAAAGATGATGATGATGATGATGATCACAATTAATAGCTATTACTGAAAATACCTACAATTGTCTCCTCACTGAAAATTTGTAGTAGTAGCTGAGCTGGTCTTGAATTTAGACCAAAATAGTGACAGTCTATGATGTAGTTCCTTACTGGACTATTTTAGAAATCAGGATTTATTGTGTATTCTGTCGTTTCCTCAAACATAATGGATATTTTCAGTGGTGCTTGAAAGTTTGTGAACCCTTTCGAATTTTCTATATTTCTGCATAAATATGACCTAAAACATCATCAGATTTTCACACAAGTCCTAAAAGTAGAAAAAGAGAACCCAGTTAAACAAATGAGACAAAAATATTATACTCGTTCATTTATTTATTGAGGAAAATGATCCAATATTACATATCTGTGAGTGGCAAAAGTATGTGAACCTCTAGGATTAGCAGTTAATTTGAAGGTGAAATTAGAGTCAGGTGTTTTCAATCAATGGGATGACAATCAGGTGTGAGTGGGCACCCTGTTTTATTTAAAGAACAGGGATCTATCAAAGTCTGATCTTCACAACACATGTTTGTGGAAGTGTATCATGGCACGAACAAAGGAGATTTCTGAGAACCTCAGATAAGGCGTTGTTGATGCTCATCAGGCTGGAAAAGGTTACAAAACCATCTCTAAAGAGTTTGGACTCCACCAATCCACAGTCAGACAGATTGTGTACAAATGGAGGAAATTCAAGACCATTGTTACCCTCCTGAGGAGTGGTCGACCAACAAAGATCACTCCAAGAGCAAGGCGTGTAATAGTCGGTGAGGTCACAAAGGACCCCAGGGTAACTTCTAAGCAACTGAAGGCCTCTCTCACACTGGCTAATGCTAATGTGCATGAGTCCGCCATCAGGAGAACACTGAACAACAGTGGTGTGCATGGCAGGGTTGCAAGGAGAAAGCCACTGCTCTCCAAAAAGAACATTACTGCTCGTCTGCAGTTTGCTAAAGATCACAATGACAAGCCAGAAGGCTATTGGAAAAATGTTTTGTGGACGGATGAGACCAAAATAGAACTTTTTGGTTTAAATGAGAAGCGTTATATTTGGAGAAAGGAAAACACTGCATTCCAGCATAAGAACCTTATCACATCTGTGAAACATGGTGGTGGTAGTATCATGGTTTGGGCCTGTTTTGCTGCATCTGGGCCAGGACGGCTTGCCATCATTGATGGAACAATGAATTCTGAATTATACCAGCAAATTCTAAAGGAAAATGTCAGCACATCTGTCCATGAACTGAATCTCAAAAGAAGGTGGGTCATGCAGCAAGACAACGACCCTAAGCACACAAGTCGTTCTACCAAAGAATGGTTAAAGAAGAATAAAGTGAATGTTTTGGAATGGCCAAGTCAAAGTCCTGACCTTAATCCAATCGAAATGTTGTGGAAAGACCTGAAGCGAGCAGTTCATGTGAGGAAACCCACCAACATCCCAGAGTTGAAGCTGTTCTGTACGGAGGAACGGGCTAAAATTCCTCCAAGCCGGTGTGCAGGACTGATCAACAGTTACCGCAAACGTTTAGTTGCAGTTATTGCTGCACAAGGGGGTCACACCAGATACTGAAAACAAAGGTTCACATACTTTTGCCACTCACAGATATGTAATATTGGATCATTTTCCTCAATAAATAAATGACCAAGTATAATATTTTTGTCTCATTTGTTTAACTGGGTTCTCTTTATCTACTTTTCGGACTTGTGTGAAAATCTGATGATGTTTTTGGTCATATTTATGCAGAAATATAGAAAATCCTAAAGGGTTCACAAACTTTCAAGCACCACTGTACGAGTTTGTAATGCTGAATCGTTCTAGATCCAAGTAAAAAATATCAGGTTAAACGCAAGCACCGTAAAACTGAGAAACTGCACCTTTATTATATATCCAGCCCCAAATCTGCTGTAATCCAGCACACATCAGAGCTGCGTGTCCTCTCTACCCTGTCCACAGTGCTCAGTGTGGAGACCTCATACAGACAGATTACAGCAGCTTTCAATGTGGAGCAAAGACGCCCTGCAGCTCAGGTGCTCAGAGCTGCGTGGGTTGAGTGTGTGCTGTGCCTCAGGGGTCCCCCAGCCCCATGTGTTAATACCCTATGGGCTCGCTGTGTCTCTTGTTTGCTCTAATCCCGGGCCTGAGAGAAGTGGGAGAGTCACCGAGTAACTGCAGCCTCCGTGCTGCTTTTAATTAGCTCCTTGTGGAGAAGCAGGTGGAGGCAAAGAAACTGAAAAAAAATCATACCTTCTCATCACGGGTATGCTGTGATAGGATAATAATCAACAGTGCGATGTGGAGTTACTGTGACTGCCAGGAAGTTGGTCATTTTCCAATAACGGTGCGTTCCAAAGTCTTTTAAGACAGGAGTTTTCCAGCATTTACAATTCTTACCAGTTAGAACTTTTTATTCATTTATTGTTGCATTTAGTGTTCTGGAATCAAGTTATCATTTATTAAAGCAGCTACTGTATAAACACTTGTTCCTTTACCATCCCCTTCTCTCTCTCTGACACTAGAGACTCCTTGTGTTATTCCGAAACGAACGTCTGCTTACGGAATGATGTGAACGAGCATCAGGGTCCGGTCCCACAGCACCGATAACTATAACTATACCTCTAACTCCAACTCCGACTGTCCTTCTGCCTGAGTCTAGTTCCAGTCTGGAGCAGAAACACCACAACTATAATCCCGACTATAATATCGCTTGGTCCTGACACTCAGGGAAATAAAAGCATGCAACTTAGGAATAGTCCTGGAAGCTAGTTAGTTTTTTTTTTTTCTTTTTTATCAGACATCTAGTTTTTAGGTTTGTTTACCTGACATGTTTCGACGTACGACTGTCGTCTTCCTCAGAGTGTCACCGGATGTTAATTGGTGACGCATCTTTTATCAGCTGATGTTTCCAAAGGCGTGGCCTTCCTGTCTGGATTGACAGGTTGGTCACGCCTTCTACTGTCAGTTCGTCCCCTGCAAGATGGCACTCCAGGTATGGGAGAGCATGTATGCTCCCTCATCTCGGTTGATGGTCCTCGGACTTCGCTTACGGATCTCTATGGCCTCCCTGATCTAGCGCTGATGTTTATTATCTTCTGTGCGGATGACTCTGGCATTCCCCCAGTCCATAATATGGTTTTCCCTTTTGCAGTGATCTGTTATGGCTGACTTATAATTTTCCTGTTGTGCCTTTTCTTTTATTGTTCGGGTTTGTCTTGTAGCTGTCTCCTTTTCGCACTCTTTCTTATGTTCATTTTTTCTTGTGTTGAAACTCCTTCCTGTCTCCCCAATGTAAGTTTTATTGCATAATTGACATGGAATCTCATATATGGTGTTGCATCTGTTGTCTGGATGTATTCTGTCTTTGGGATGAACCAGGATCTGACGGAGTGTTGTGTGTGGTTTGACAGGTGTGTTAATGTTGTGTTTCCTCATTGCTCTTTGAATGCGTTCAGTTATTCCCCTAATGTATGGTAATGTCACTGGAGTGCCATCTTGCAGGGGACAAACAGACAGTAGAAGGCGTGACCGACCTGTCAATCCAGACAGGAAGGCCACGCCTTCAGAAACATCAGCTGATAAAAGATGCGTCACCAATTAACATCCGGTGACACTCTGAGGAAGACGACAGTCGTACGTCGAAACATGTCAGGTAAACAAACCCAAAAACTAGATGTCTGATAAAAAAGAAAAAAAAAAACCTAACTATATTTAATATAAGACATAATGAATGTAATCGAAATAGTCCTGGAAGCTTTTTCCAAATAGTAGCGCATTATTCCGGGTCATACTGTACAGCTTGGACTTCAAAACAACCCATGTACACACTCCAGTAGTTGATATACTGTAATACACAGATTATGGAAATGTAATAAAAAAGGATACAAAATATGGAGTGGTTACAGATTTTAATACGGATGCTGCTAATTTACGGATTGGTCATGGACGTTTCGGTATATTACAGATTGATGACTGATTTCATACGGATGATGCATCACGGATAAAAAAAAACAAGTCTAAAAGAATTAAATGTTTGGACTGCTGAAGTTCATAATTAAAATATCTTACCTGAATTTATATGTTTATCAATTTACTATTGATATTTTACGGAAAATAATCACATATCCGCGAATAAAAGATCAGTGCTTTGTGTTTTGTTGATGTATTATTTTCCGTGAATCTGTATTCTGTGACTTCATGATGCAACAAGGATGAACAAAGATACCCAGGGAAAACTGCACGTGCTCAGACAACGTCACATGTAAACAATGACCTGATTGGTCAGATGGTTTATCGGATCAGGTCCAGGCCTGGAAAAATCGCTCTAGAAGCGATCTCAGTGATACGGATAAACCCAGGCCTGCGCTATAGGGATCGGGGGACCCATTTATCATTATAGTTGTAGTTGTTGATATTGTGGGACCGGGCCTTTACTAGAGAAACAGTAAGCTATCAGAAGGAGCGTGTTAATACAGTATAAACATGTGATTTGTAGCTGCATTACTGTCAGAGCTACTGTTAAAGAAAATGAATGAACACCTTCTGACCAATCAGAATCCAGAATTCAACAGCATTCGAGCTCTCGAAGGACTGTACCTTTTTATGTTCAAGTAATAAAAACAAAGGTTCTCCGCACGCCTACAATGATGCAACAAGTGCGCCATATCCAAACGGAGATGGGTTGAGTGATGCAACAATAAGTGGCTTGGATCTGTAGGAAATAAAAAATTGAGATGATATATATATATATTCAGAAGCACTAGAGGAAAAAAAACGAGACACAAAACAAAGCTGGATTTATTCCGTCTGTGATTTTTTTAAAATATTTTTTTCTAGTCTTGATATAACTTTAGGTCATATACTATTTATTTATTTATTTATTTATTTATTTATTCAACAGTTTCTACTAGGTGGCTGTTGAGTGCTCTGTTTATCAGCTACTTTCTCGTACATCACATTTAGTCGGGTTGAATCGAGCCCTCGTGTGTTCTTCCCTTCGGTGTGGTTCTTTCGGTGCATGAAAACACAAAGCATCACACTGTTGTTCTGAGAGCGCCTTATTTTATCTCTACTGAGAAAGGGATTTGACTCTGAACTGATTCGTGAATCAGACATGCTGTGTGTTTTGGGTTGCAGGGTTTTTTTTTTTTTTTTCTTTTTCAGAGATGCGAGCTACCAGACCAAGCCAAAGTACAGCTACGTGTTCTGGAGAGTTGTACTGATGAATAAAAACAAACAAAAACCATTAATGCATCTAATCTCATTATCTCTAGCCGCTTTATCCTGTTCTACAGGGTCGCAGGCAAGCTGGAGCCTATCCCAGCTGACTACGGGTGAAAGGCGGGGTACACCCTGGACAAGTCGCCAGGTCATCACAGGGCTGACACATAGACACAGACAACCATTCACACTCACATTCACACCTACGCTCAATTTAGAGTCACCAGTTAACCTAACCTGCATGTCTTTGGACTGTGGGGGAAACCGGAGCACCCGGAGGAAACCCACGCGGACACGGGGAGAACATGCAAACTCCGCACAGAAAGGCCCTCGCCGGCCACGGGGCTCGAACCCGGACCTTCTTGCTGTGAGGTGACAGCGCTAACCACTACACCACCGTGCCACCCCCATTAATGAATCAAATAATTTGAATCATTGAATCATTCATTGAGAATTGGCTCCTCTGTGTTCTCTCTTCCTTCTCAGGGTGAAAAAAAGTTTGCTTGTTTTTTTTTTTTCCCTTTTCTCCCCATCTCTGAATTCCTGATATTTTGCGAGGACGTTTCCGACCCGTCGTGTCTCTCAGCCAACATTTCATGTTGCCTTTTGATTTGTTTAAAGTGACAGGTGTGTCTGTGCTGGTTCAGGAATCATTTAATCCACTCCCTTTTCTGAATTGTTTGAGCTTATATCCATCCTCTTGTTCAATACATTTTATTTCCTAATGCATGTCGGGCGTCCTTACCACGTGTTGGTCTGTTTACAAACCGCTCGCTCAGCAGCCAGTTCGGACAAGTCATGTGAGGTCATAGGTCACAACTGCAAACATGGCAGATCGCCCAGATCGACCGAAGACTCCTAAATTGAGATAAATTGAAATATTTATAAAAATAATTTTATAAAAATATAAATTGAGAATTGAAATATTCCAAATCTAAACGCACCTGTGAGCTTGAAGGCTCTCAAGCGCTCGGTCGTGTTTTGGAAGCCGCCGGTTCCGCCATGTTTGTTGCAACCTCGCTCATTATAATATTATAATGAGGATAAACTTCGCCCGTTTCCGTACCTGAGTGTAAACATTAGCGTGCGATGTTTTTCCAGTTCATTCTCCTGCACAGGCATGAGGCAGCGGGCAATACAGTGTGTGATTCAAAGACCTCGGGATTATTCTAGTATTTTAAAGGTCCCATGGCATGGTGGTTTGTTGATGCTTTAAACGGGCTCGTGGAGGCTTCCGGATGTTATATCCGCAGCCTTTCTCGAAATGAACCCTCGGCACGTAATTAAAGCCTCCTGGGAGAAAGCCCCATTTCAGCGCTTTTCCCAGTGCGTCGTTTTGCTAATGAGAAGCAGGAAGCGGGGAAGGGTAGAGGGTGGGGGCGGGTCATGGGGGGAGGGGGAGGGGCTTGACCAAGCTGCGCACACACATACTCGCTGCTATCAGCGCCTGTAGCAACGCTGCTAAGACAAAACCCCGTTCTCCCTCGGACTCCTTTCGTAAACTCAACGTGACACAGAGAGTGAGAGTGTTCGGAGTGGTAGTTTACGAACGTATAATACCCTAGGCTTGAACACGCACTCCATAACCAAAGAGGATAGAAGCAGCAACTACAGCAACATAGCGCTTATCCAACAGAAGACATGCATTGCGGAGCAATAGTCAAACATAAGCTCATAAGTTACAGTCAATTTCCAGACTAAACTCAGTTTAACAGAGCATGCTGCATGCTCTTTAGTTTTGTAGCGCAGATTACCTGGCTAACTGCAGGAAGCGGTTAGCTGCACAGCTAATGTAGCCATTGCTAGGCTAACGCACCGATTTTAAAACACGGCAAAACGACTTAACAGTTATACACTTACTTGTTCGGTGTTTGTTGCTGATGCGGCAGGGATGCTTGGTACGGACCCAGGCTTCAGTGACAGTTGATGTGCAAAACCTGCCCTGTACTGTCCCAAGTTGTGGAAACATTCCTCAGGAAAATGCTTCCGACAAACATGCACCGTCTTAGGTAGACTCGACGGCGTATTATTGAAGTAAATAAAATTAAGCCACTGCGTCTTCAGGGGCTCTCCCGTCGGCAGTAAAAACAGACTCCTTTCTGTGTTGTCACATCCATGTACAGCGCAATTTCCATGTTTCGCTCGCTTAGGTGGTGCCATGTTGTTGTGTCCTCTATGGTCTCCTCACTACAACTGGGCGGGGCAATCCATACAGTGGGTGGGAATCCAGAGGGGGGCGTGGGGATCATCTCCCTTGCTGACGTAGTAAAGGGAAGAGCTTATCAACGCGCCGTTTTGACGCGCCATTCTCAAATGTTGGGCATAGTTTGGTTTACACATTATGAAATTTCTAGCCACTGGGGTGACTTAAGAAGGTCAGAGGAACTCATTTTAACATTAAAAAACCTCAGAAAGTGAAAATTTCATGCCATGGGACCTTTAATACATCGACCTGTGTCACTTTAACACTCACTGAATCAAAAATACAGTCTGAACTTTTCCGTGATTCTGACGAATCTGTGTGAACGCTCAATACGAGCACTTTCTTCTTATTATTATTATAATACCTGAATATCTTTACCTTTTGACAGTACTGTAAATAATCCCTGCTATTGGATTCAGACTGTTGAATTTGCAAATTTCGTATCATTTCAAGGTTTGCAGGCTTTTATAACCGTATCCCCACCGTATTTCTGCTTTACGACGGTGAGCCAGTCTCTGCTTTAGTATTCCACCGCCTCTGAAATATTTATTCGCGTTCTGATGTGACGGATGTCAGTCGTGACCTGAAAGAGAAAGATTTTACTCGCCCTCAGTGTAGTGCAGTGTGTTATGTTTGCAGCTGTAGTATATATTTCTTATCTTGGAATTATTAAAAGCAATCTGATTGTAATACCAGAGTCATTTCCCAAGATGGGAAAATCCATACACAGCGAATAAAAAAAAAAAAAAAAAAAAAGAAAAGGGTAGAAACCATAAATCATACAGTACCTCTCTCTCCGTGCAGCCGGCGCTCTGGAGCTGAGTGATTATTATAATCTCCATAGGTTGCCTTCATTTGGTGAGTGTTTTGCGTGCAGTTGCCAGGTAGCCAAGTATCGTTCCAAACCTCCCGTTTTCTGGGCAAATGGAGCATGATGGTATGGTGTGTTATAGCACGGCGCTCGAGTCAGGACGCCGCAGGATGATATTATGAATAGTCACATTTAGAAGAGCAGCGCCTTGAGTGCAAAGGCATGTTTTTGTGAGCTGTGTGCCTGCGAGGCGAGCGTTTGAAAATGTGAAGGTGCTCGAAACTTCCCACCTGGGGTGTTAATAAATTTGCACAGCGACGTTCCAAGGCCTGGAGCGCCACCTGACCTGGTTCATAATCAACAAAATAGAGGAAGGAAGTACTCCATTTCAGAAACAATCTACATCCCTGATAATAACCTTATTTGTTTGTTTATTTATTTCTATATCGATATGAATTTTTGATACATGGGGATTTTCATCGTTCTGTTCGGTTAATGAAGAATCAGCCGTCATTAAATTTTAAACCAGCCGCTGGTGTTAAAAATGTATGATGATCTAAATTTATCACATCGGGTGTCTGGAGAAGTGAAATCACTCGGTCTCGGTTGTGTTCGGTTGAACCACAATATTGCACTCCATACACTGAGCGAATACTCTTGATTCTGATTGGTCAGAAGCGGCGAAAATTATTCAAAACGTCATCCTTGCTCTAGTAACATTTCACAAGTGGATGAAAAAGCGTGCAACCACTGATGAGGTGAAATGCTTTGTTTGTTTTAAGGAGACAATTTACTGGCTGATCCAGCTGTAGGCCAGGCCGGATGAGCTTATGCAATCACACGCCATTCATTTGTCGTCGTCCATTCACGATTTACAAAAATCGCTACTCCCCCTACAGGATTGATCGGATTTCGATCAAACTTGCAAACCGTATTCCCCAGGTCGAAGTCGAAAGTCCTTCCCGCACCACATGGCGGCGCCGATCTCCGTTTCTGTAGCCCTCGGCCTCTCACTTATTACATAGCTAGGATTACAGTGGGGGTGGGTCCTCTGATAACCCCGAGAGTTTGACTTCCTACTCACATCTGTATTGCAGCGTGTCTTGCCAGACAGCACCATTTTTATGATGGTCTTTAGTATGACCCAGCCACCAGTAGAACTCACGATCTCCCGGTCAAGAGGCAGACACGCTAACCACTAGGCCAACTCGTGGTAATATTTCCCAGGTGGGTGTGCATAAAAGTTTGGAAGATGATAGCGCCACCTGTCATATTTACAATTTAACGGGTGTCTGAAATTTTTGCATGACTTGTCACATTTAAACACTACTCTTTGCAAACTGCTGGGAAGTCTTCACTGAAACTCACCCAGAAGACTCTAAAGACATATTACAACAAGAATTGTTCACCAGGTGGCACCACCTGCCATGGATGTGGATACACAGGGGTCACGTGCAATTTCACAAAAATCGCTACTCCTCCGAGAGGAGTGATCAGATTTTGATCAAACTCTCATACAATGTTCCCCAGGTTGGGGTACAAAAAAAAGTTGTCCAGATGGTGGCGCCACCTGTCATATTTACAATGTAATGGGCGTCTGAAATTTTTGGGTGACTCGTCACATTGAACACTACTCTTCGTAAACTACTCGGACGTTTTCACTGAAACTCACCCAGAAGACTCTAAAGCAGGGGTGTCCAAACTGATCCATAAAGGGCCGTGTGGCTGCAGGTTTTCATTCCAGCCATGCAGCAGCACACCTGACTTGGCTCATTCAATCAACTGAACTGTCTTCACACAGTCAAATACTTGCAGCCACACCCACCCTTGATTAAAGGGTGGGTGTGTCAGTTGATTGAATAAGCCAAATCAGGTGTGCTGCTGCATGGCTGGAATAAAAACCTGCAGCCACACGGCCCTTTATGGATCAGTTTTGAACACCCCTGCTCTAAAGACATATTCCAACAAGAGTTGTTCACCAGGTGGCGCCACCTGCCATGGATGCAGCTGCACAGGGGTCATATGCAATTTCACAAAAATCGCTACTCCTCCTACAGGATTCATCAGATTTCAAACTGACACATGATAACAGGGGTCGGTATGAGCTCCAGCCTCATTATGGACATTTTTAATTTCAAGATTATGAAAGGAGTCTCCAGTGTCAGTGTTTTCATGTTGATGTGACAAGCTGCGTTTTTAATCGAGTTTTAAAGAACGGCTGCTTATCAGAACACTGCTTGTAGCTTATAGCTGCGATATTAACATAAGTGGTGAAATTGTTTGTTTAATGAAATGTAATCGTTGGCGAATTGCGGTGGTGTAAGAGGAATAAAGCACTTCAGGACGTCATCGTCTTCTTTCAGCTGTTCACATTAGGGGCCACCACAGCGGATAATGTTCCTCCATCGCCTCCTGTCACACCAACCGTCCTCATGTCCTCCTTCACCACATCCATACATTTCATCTCTAGTCGTCATCTTTTCCTTCTACCTGGCAACTCTATCTCCAGCATTCTTTTTCCAATACAGTATACCCTGGATCTGTCTTCTGTACGCATCCAAACCATCTCAATCTCACCTCTCACTTTGTCTCCAAGCCGTCCTCCATGTCCTGTCCCTCTAATATACGGTACTATACGTTTAATATACATGCTGCTGTCGGAAAATAATGGAATGCAGTGTGATAACTTTAACTCAGCGTCATCGTGCTACCTCATGGTTGATTAGTTTTTGAAAACAGCACAACACAGAGTGTGTTATTTTTATTTATTTGCTCAGATATCTTATGAATCCAGGTATGAAGCAGCTGTGTGATGCATATGATGTGAGAATGCAGTACATAGTGTGTAATTTGTGCAATGTAGCTTTTTTTTCCCTCACTGTCTTTCTTACTCTGTCTTATTGAGCTTGTTTTCCTCTCTTGCTCGTTTCTCTCCCTTCTTTCAGCGTCTGGCTTCATTGTTCCTTTGTTTCAGATTTCTGTCTCCCTTAGCTACTGCTTTCTTGTTTCTTCGCCTTATGTACTGTAGATCTCCTCACTCAGATCTGCCTTCACTCTTTACTTTTCTCTTTTTTCTATTAATTTATTTTTGATTTGTATTTCTCTTATTAGCAGAACCAGAATCCCATTGCTGGGTCCAGTCTTACCGTACTTTCCAGACCATCATAAGTCCCTTTTTTTTTCTTTCTATTTTTTCACCATGGTTACTGAATAATGTTTTAATCTAACAAGCCGGAGATTCACCTTGGACTTGCCCTCATTTAATAACCTCAGCTAATGACCATTGTAATGCTGTCTGGAATAAACGTATTCAAGCAACGTGGTCTTGAGCAATTCCAGCGTTATGGACGTGACACTTGAACTCAAAATGGCAGCAAATGACCCAGTGCATGTTTTATTGTCTCCCAGTATTTAAACAGGTGTTGCATATTTTAAGGCTGTACCATACTGGAGAAGTGATAGAACAAGAACAATTCCCATAGTACATCTAGGGCATGCCAGAAAATGCCAATAAAAGATGCGTTATGGATGTGACAGAAAAAGTATCACTTTTCTTGGGTGACTGTACATTTTTATCAAACTCTGTGAAATCGTAAACCTAATGTCGAAATGGAGATATCCATTTGATAGAGGGGTCCAAGGTGAATATTAAAAAATCTTTGTTTAAAATATTTTGTATTTCATGCAGAGTTTCGGAAGGAAAAGTCAGCGTTATGGATGTGACGAAATTCCGTTATGGATGTGACGCGTCTGAAATAGACATGGCATATGTTTAGAAAATCAGCAATTTAACCACCATAACCCTTTGAAAAACTCTCTAAATATCAGCTAAAACTATCAAAGTTCTTAAATAATATTTAGGATGGCTATTGTTTTGCTGTTTTGTGGATTTTAGCATACATTTCTGTGGCTTGTGGCAATAATATAGAATTGTACATGATCAAAGTTGATTTTAGCTTGGGTTTTACATTATAAGAAAGAAAGACTGACTGTGACATATTAGGTTGGTTACAAATTGGTTCAACTTATTCACATCTGTAAAATACAGGCCTAGGTGAGATCTCTGGGAGTGGTTTTGATGTTTTATATGTTGCTTTATTTTTGCATGGTGAGGTTGACATTTACATGGAATTGCCCTCTTGCAAATCGGCAACGGTTTTCACCATTCAGGAGAAAGAAAAGAAAAGAAAAGGTTTTGCTAAGGATGAGGTTCGAGGTGAGGAAGAGTGCTTTGTTGGGTTTTTATAAAAGGAAACAACATCCAAGTACGTGTTGTGTCTCTTTGCTTGAATTTTACAAATTTCTCCAAAAAAGAGATGAGCACGTATGTTTGGCGTGAAAATATTCTACATGGAGACACAAAGAAACGAGACCGTCAGTGAGGGCGTAGCTCACTCCGGCCCCATCTAGTCCAGAAGGAAAGATCTAAAGTGGGTCACCTTGCGCAATAAATGTTGTAAGCTATATACACTATATACAAGCTATATATAGAAGCAATATCCACCCTAGGAATACCGACCTATTTGCTAGAAAGAATCCAAAACGGTGAGGAATTGACCGAGAAGAAGCATTTTTTTTTTTTTTTTGGACTGCTCATGAAGGCTTAAAGCTCATAGACAACAGTTTTAATTTTATGCACATTTGAAACTTTATATGTTAAACCCTCTGTAATTTTCATCTGGTCCCAAGAAGTATTGTTCATAAGTAATAATTAAAATAAGTTACAGCAGATCGCGGCAAACTTTTGTTCGGCTATTTTCGTGACCACTTGGCGCATGACGTCATTTAAGACAAACAAACCACTTGAGTCCACCTCCGTGTATTTTCATTGCCGTTTGGCTTGATTGCAGACGTGCATTCGGGAATTTCCCAAAAAAAAAAAAAACATGCCTTATTGTTGTGCAGTGAACTTTAACAACGGGACCGGTTCAGGAAGAAGTTTTTACCTTTTTCAGTTTTTACCTTTTTCCGAGAGAGGAGAAGAGGCAGAGAGAGTGGATTGGATTTTTCTGGAAGAGGAGAAGAGGTGGAGCGAGAAGGTTGGCTTTTTCCGAAAAAGGAGAAGAGGCGGAGTGAGTAGGTTGGCTTTTTCTGAAAGAGGAGATGAGGCGGAGAGAGTGGATTGTGTGCGTGAAGCCAGAGGGTTGTTTTTTTTCCGGAAGAGGAGATGAGGCAGAGAGAGTGGATTGTGCGCATGAAACAAAATCAAGCAGTCAAAGAAGAAACGGAGCAGCAATGCTCAAGCAAAAAGGAGAAGATTGGAGGTAAACATTTTTACTTTTGCTTGCAATTGGCAAGTCAAGAATCCTGAGGGATCCTGTACAATCATTGTGGAAATGAGACAAAGGGATATTTCCTCGCTTGGAGTCGGCTATAAATAGTATAATGCCGCGGATGGCAGGCTAATGTGGCCTACTGGCGCACTGTCCAGTAATCGTTCCCTATATCCACTAGGGAGGGCGGTTTAATTATTCTTCAAAAGGGCTCTTATTTAGTATTACAATGAAAGTAAGACTTTATCATAACTACCAGGATAAATCGTTTGGGCGCGAGTCTTGTTGAGGTCCGGGGTCACTGCGATCAGAGTCGGCCGAGTCGCTGTCCGATTCCGAGGCCGCACGGTCAAACCAGTGAGCCACATTCACCGATTACTTCACAACGGCCACAGGGTCATACAGATATGGTTTCACCTCTCGATATTTAATTTGGAGAGTTCCTGCTTCAAAATCGCTATCGCTTTCAGACATTTTACACAACTTCTCACGACCAAAGTCCGTACACGTGTGCTCGGTTCACAAGTGAACACAGAGCTGCCCCTGGTCTGTTTGGCTTAAATGACGTCATGACGACGGCCCCCTGGTGGTGAAAGTGTGCATAAGCGAGATGTAAACAAACCTTCGGAAATTGGGCAAAATAGTATATTTTAACTCTTTTATTTAATTTTAGGGTGCAAATTAGACACTAAGAAGATTGAATTCACTTTTTCTTTTTGGGTCGTTCTTCTAGACAGTAAAGTTGATATTCTACGTTTCACCTCCATCCCTTGCCTATGACCTTTAATTAGTCCATAACTTAATTAATTATTGTAATGAAGCAAATCTGGGTAGAAGTTATACGCACCCCAGGCAGACCTACCTTCCTGCCAAAAAGAATAAAAATCAGTGAAGAATTGAGAGAGAAGAAGTGATTTTTGTTAAATGTGGACGATGACGGACCGTTGTGATGGGATAAACTCATCACCTGTCGGCCGGATGAACTAATAATCATAGAGATCGCTTTTTCAAAACAAACGAAAATAATTTTTCCAAAACACTGGAAAGACTGAACAAAGTGCTGACACTGGAGACTCCTTCCATAAACTTCATCATGTTAACAATTAAACATTTTTACTTTACTGAATCACAACAGGGCAGCACGGTGGTGTAGTGGTTAGCGCTGTCACCTCACAGCAAGAAGGTCCGGGTTCGAGCCCCGTGGCCGGCGAGGGCCTTTCTGTGCGGAGTTTGCATGGTGTCTGCGTGGGTTTCCTCCGGGTGCTCCGGTTTCCCCCACAGTCCAAAGACATGCAGGTTAGGTTAACTGGTGACTCTAAATTGAGCGTAGGTGTGAATGTGAGTGTGAATGGTTGTCTGTGTCTATGTGTCAGCCCTGTGATGACCTGGTGACTTGTCCAGGGTGAACCCCGCCTTTCGCCCGTAGTCAGCTGGGATAGGCTCCAGCTCGCCTGCAACCCTGTAGAACAGGATAAAGCGGCTACGGATAATGAGATGAGATGAATCACAACACACTTTCCATCTGTTTATCATTAGTTTTAGATCCTGTCGTATGTCTGGTGTTCCAAGTTCCTATAGAAACAGGTTTGTTTGTTTCATCAGCTTAGGACGGAGTGTTTAAGACCTCTGTGACCCAAGGATTGAATAGATGTCTGTAACCGAATATCAGAGACGGTCCTGATGGTTTTAGAGCATTTTTTTTTCCTTTCTTGTCATTGCATCATGTTCTACAGTGAAAGTTATCACTTCTTGTATTTCATCTGTTTCCACGCCACATAATTAACGATCACCGTTTTTTCACAGAGATTTCTATTTAGTCTTACTTTTGAACGCTTAATGAAAACATGTGTAATGTCTGTAATTATTCAGTTTTTTTTGGGTCGGCGCATCCAGCAGGAAACACACACACACACACACACGGAATGTTAAACACTGAGTACTACGGAGGGCGTCGTGGGAATTTTAGGGAGAGCAGGAAAGGAAAACACACACACGCAGGCTGTTGTGTAAATACTGGATGTGGAACTGTTGGCAAAAGTTTATTTAAGGGAATTATGGGAGTTCAAAAGGTTAGTGATGCATTTTAGGGGAATAATTTTCTTGAAAGAAAAGGGAATTATTCACATTCATACACGAGTCACTTCACATTTCATGTTTAATGCAATTGAATTTTATTTGTAAAGCAATTTTAATGATGTCACAGAGCAGCTTTACAGAAACGTATACATTCTGGATATGAATTTTACATCTAGGAATGTATAATGATAATAATAATTTTCCTTTAGATTTTTCAGATGTAATAGAGATTTCACAGGTGGCACATTTTTGCTTATTTGTTTGTTTGTTTCAAAATAAATACATTGAAAATAATTAATAGAAATTAATATATTTATATACACAGTAGGGCGGCATGGTGGTGTAGTGGTTAGCGCTGTCGCGTCACAGCAAGAAGGTCCGGGTTCGAGCCCCGTGGCCGGCGAGGGCCTTTCTGTGTGGAGTTTGCATGTTCTCCCCGTGTCCGCGTGGGTTTCCTCCGGGTGCTCCGGTTTCCCCCACAGTCCAAAGACATGCAGGTTAGGTTAACTGGTGACTCTAAATTGAGCGTAGGTGTGAATGTGAGTGTGAATGGTTGTCTGTGTCTATGTGTCAGCCCTGTGATGACCTGGCGACTTGTCCAGGGTGTACCCCGCCTTTCGCCCGTAGTCAGCTGGGATAGGCTCCAGCTTGCCTGCGACCCTGTAGAACAGGATAAAGCGGCTACAGATAATGAGATGAGATGATTTATTTCAATTGATTCATTCACTCTCATGTTATTTTCATACGACTTTTTTTCCATATGACTTCAATTTCATAAATTTTTACACAATGTGATTTTAACACATTTAATTTCCACACGATTCATTTTGTTTGATTTTTTTTTCCTTCACTGCGATCACATTTTTCATAGTTTATCACATGATATAACAATGAAATACACTTTCACACCTTTAATGATGATGATGACACGTGGAACCGAGTCTATCTGATTTATCTGTAACAGTTTAAAGGGGTACCAAATATAATATATACAGTTGCTGATGTGACAAAGTAACGTATTCTTAAGTATTCTATCAAATTTATATACTAGAAAACAACGAAATATCTTGGTAATTGTAAATATAATACTTTATACGCTAAACCGCACAAGAGTCGCCATTTTTAAAAGACCGTGACGTCAGCGCTACCCACTGCACTAGCGGAACTCTCCGAAATAGAGGAGATAAGCGTGTAATCATGGCGTCGGGCGCATCAAGTGAAAGCGACAGCTCTGTCGAATCATACGAAGAGATCCCGCAAGACACACTGCAAGCAGGCTATGGCTTAGAAGGGTACCAGTTTGAACCTAGGAGAGGTACTCTCGACTCCGGTGATGAAATAAGAGAAGAAAGCTCGGATGACGGCGAGGATGAGACTGATGCTGACCATGGGCGTGGCGAGCGTGGGGCAGAGCGTCTGCGTGCAGGTGACACGGCGTGGTGCTCGTGCGGAAAATGTAACGTGGAGTTGCTCACGAGTCCAGCAGAATTTATTTGCTGCAATGAGATAGGCGCCACCCGTGGACTTGCGAAATCGTCGCAAGAGGCAGAAACAGGTATTTCACACGTGCTATTCCCAACCTCAATGAGCCAACACAACTGGGCACATACATACGTCATGAGTGTTACGCAGAGAAAATGAACGTGCATTCTGATTGGATAAAATTAATATCATGGCGGGCTGTTCAAACTGCGGAAATAGTTTGCTCGAGCTACTTTCAAAACACTATAACTTTCCAACCTTAGAACAAAAAACTTTTGTAAGTCTTGAATAAGGTTCGTTAATGTGTGTTTTATTGTTATATTTACTCTATATATTGCCCTCTGTTCCCATTTAAAAGGAAGCTAATGGCAATTTTTGCTTTAGCGATGAACTAATGCTCCAGTTCCACTGAGATATGCATCGTCGGCTTAAACGTACAGTAGTCGTGATTAACAGATATCCAGACCGTGTTTTAAGGCCTTTATCAGATCGGCGAAACAAGTGATGAGAGAATACACACTGTGTCGGATGTGTGTGAGATGCAGCAAACTCTCCTTCATGCATTATCTATAAATCGTAGAGCTATTTTGAGAGCCGCTTGCAGTGTTCAGGATCGAGATTTACTCTCATATTGTTGCTTCTGTCAGCACTCGGGCGGCTAAGCACAAATATCAGAGTAAACTGCTCCAGGGATGAGGACGGATGCTTATCATAAGCTTCTTATTCCAGGCAGAAGTGGGGAAAAAGATTCTTTAGTTATACCGTTCCCAGTAAATTCAATAGGTACATACAGTATATCCTGATCCAGAAGATTATACAGACAGTTTCATCGAAATCTGTCAACGTTTTATTTATTTCTGCTGAAGAGGTGAGCGGCGCTTCGCTTTCAGATGGAGAACATTATTACTGCAGGAATCGAGCACCCTGGGAAACGGCGAATGGGGTTTATTTGGCTGAATCTGCATTATAAGTGCCTCGTGTTCTCAGTTAAAGGAAATCTCCAGGCTGAAATGTGTTCATATTAAAATACTGGTGAATCTAGTGGTGCTGTATTAATTTATCCATTAATTTATTTATTTATGTTTATTTTTTGGGTTACTCCGGTGAGAAGTTAGCATTTGTATGGTGCACTAATGCCATTGAGGACGCTGTTGCGAGTGCAATAAGTGAATAAGATGGAATAAGATCAGCAATAACAATCAGGTTTTGCAGTTTGTGTTTAAAAACAAATAAGCAACAGCTTGCTTTTGTTTTTTTCCTTCATTTTCCACTGATGTTCAAAGCCGTATTAATGAGAAATCCGGCGACGCGGTGGCTCAGAGACTCGGCTCGGGTAGTTTGGGTAGTTGGCAATCTCCAGAATAACGAGGCTGTGCTATTAGCGTGAAGCTTCACAAGCTGATCTGTGTGAGAAGAGTGTACAAGTTAGAAGATGAAAAAGATGTGCAGACGAAAAGACTAAAGTGCCGCTGCATTGCCCTGATTAGAAGCGAGGGCTCCATCCGACTCCTGTTCCGATCAGCACGGCATTGTGGGTAATGTTGCAAAATGTTAACCGAAGTGAAAGTAGAGCGACGTGTTGATGAAGGAAGATGATTAAAGTGGAAATTACTTTACAAAATAAATTGTGGGCGTTGCTGTGAGTGTGTGATCTTCATTAGTGGTTTAATATGCAAGAAGAAGCCTTTGAGGGATTAGCCCCACCCCTTTTAGATAGGCCACACAGTGTTAAGATGCTTCTTTGATTCAGGAAGTACTTTTCTTTCTTTCTTGATATTTACTCACCTTTCTTTCTTTCTTTCTTTCTTTCTTTCTTTCTTTCTTTCTTCCCCTTCCTTGATGTTTTTCTTGATGTTTACTCACCTTTCTTTCCCTTTGTGATTCTTTCTTTCTTTCTTGGTTTACTCATCTTTCTTTCTTTCTTTCTTCCCCTTTGTTGTTTTTTCTTGATGTTTACACACCCTTCTTTCCTTTTCCATCATATTTTCTTTTTCTTTCTTTCTTTTGCCTTCCTTCATCCTTTCTTTTTTTATCTTTCTTTCTTTCTTTCTTTCTTTCTTTCTTTCTTTCTTTCTTTCTTTCTTTCTTTCTCTTTCGTCCCCTTCCTTGATGTTTTTTTCTTGATGTTTACACACCTTTCTTTCCCTTTCCATATTTTCTTTCTTTCTTTCTTTCTTTCTTTCTTTCTTTCTTTCTTTCTTGATGTTTACTCATCTTTTCTTTCTTTCTTTCTTTCTTTCTTTCTTTCTTTCTTTCTTTCTTCCCCTTCGTTGATGTTTTTTCTTGATGTTTACACACCTTTCTTTCCTTTTCCATCATATTTTCTTTTTCTTTCTTTCTTTTGCCTTCCTTCATCCTTTCTTTGATATTTCTTTCTTTCTCTTTTGTCCCCTTCCTTGATGTTTTTTCTTGATGTTTACACACCTTTCTTTCCCTTTCCATATTTTCTTTCTTTCTTTCTTTCTTTCTTTCTTTCTTTCTTTCTTTCTTTCTTTCTTTCTTTCTTTCTTTCTTTCTTCCCCTTCATTGTTTACTGCACACACCTTTCTTTCCCTTTCCATGATATTTTCTTTCTTTCTTTCTTTCTTTCTTTCTTTCTTTCTTTCTTTCTTTCTTTCTTTCTTTCTTTCTTTCTTTCACAAAGTTAAACTAGTGTCTTTCTTCCTTGCTTGCTTGCTTTGTTGAATACTCAGCAGTTTGTTGGAGATATATATATATATATATATATATATATATATATATATATATATATATATATATATATATATATATATTCCAGCAATATGGCTGAAGAAGCTAACTGCACTCCATGAACGCCTAGCAGCACAGATGAACCAGCTGCTGAGGGATGGGACCCACCCAGAATGGCTAACCCAAGGCAGGACAGTCCTAATCATGAAGGACCCCCAGAAGGGACCCATCCCATCCAACTACCGGCCAATTACCTGTCTCTGCACAACATGGAAGGCCCTGTCAGGCATCATTGCGGCAAAAATGAGTAAGCATGTGGCTCAATACATGAGCGAGGCACAGAAAGGGATTGGCAGTAACACCAGAGGAGCCAAGCACCAGCTACTGGTCGATAGAACAGTCGCCCGAGACTGTAAGAAGAGACAGACCAACCTGTGCACTGCCTGGATTGACTACAAGAAAGCCTACAACTCAATGCCACACACATGGATACTGGAATGTCTGGAACTGTATAAGATCAACAGGAACCTAAGGACCTTCATCCAGAACTCAATGGAAATGTGGAAGACAACCCTAGAGGCCAACTCAAAACCCATTGCCCAAGTCAACATCAAGTGCGGCATATACGAAGGAGATGCGCTATTACCACTGCTGTTCTGCATAGGCCTGAACCCCCTCAGTCGGATCATCACGAAGAGCGGCTACGGGTACCGATTCCGTAGTGGGGCAACAATCAGCTACCTGCTCTACATGGATGACATCAAGCTGTATGCCAGGAACGAGTGAGAAATAGACTCGCTGATCCACATCACCCGGATCTACAGCGATGACATAGGGATGTCATTCGGATTGGACAAGTGTGGCCGGATGGTCTCAAAGAGAGGCAAGATGATCCGGACTGAGGGGATTGACCTACCAGAGGGCAACATAGGTGATATCCAAGACAGCTACAAGTACCTTGGCATCCCACAGGCTAATGGAAACCATGAAGAGGCCACAAGGAAGTCAACCACAGCCAAATACCTCCAGAGAGTAAGGCAGGTCCTGAAAAGTCAGCTGAATGGTAAGAACAAGGTCCGAGCCATCAACATGTACGCACTACCAGTCATCAGATACCCCGCTGGTATCATAAACTGGCCAAAGGAGGAGATAGAAGCCACAGATATCAAGACTAGAAAGCTCCTCACCATGCATGGAGGGTTCCACCCCAAGTCCAGCACCCAGAGACTATACACTAAGCGGAAAGAGGGAGGCTGAGGGCTAGTGAGCGTCAAGACCACGGTCCAGGATAAAACATCGAAAATCCGAGAATACATCAGAAAGATGGCCCCAAAGGATGAATTGCTAAGTGAATGTCTCAGGCAGCAGAACCCTGATGAGAACACAGAGGAGGAGGAGGAGGAGGAACAGACAACCTGGAGGGACAAATCCCTACATGGCATGTACCACTGTCAGATAGAGGAAGTGGCTGATATCAAGAAATCCTACCAATGGCTGTATAATGCAGGACTGACAGACAGCACAGAGGCACTAATCATGGCAGCACAAGAACAGGCCATAAGCACAAGAGCCATAGAGGCCAGGATCTACCAGAGTAGATCAGACCCAAGATGCAGACTATGCAAAGAAGCCCCTGAAACAGTCCAGCACATAGTAGCAGGGTGTAAGATGCTAGCTGGATCAGCGTACATGGAGAGGCACAACCAAGTGGCTGGGATAGTATACAGGAACATCTGCAACCAGTATGGAATAGAAGTACCCAAGTCCCAATGGGCCATACCACAGAAGGTGGCTGAGAACAACAGGGCCAAGGTTCTGTGGGACTTCAGCTTCCAGACTGACAAACAGATCCTGGCTAACCAACCGGACGTAGTGGTGGTGGACAAAGAGCAGAAGAGGATGGTGGTGATAGATGTGGCGATCCCAGCTGACACCAACATCAGGAAGAAGGAACATGAGAAACTTGAGAAGTATCAAGGGTTGAAAGAGCAGCTGGAACGGATGTGGAAGGTCAAGGGTTGCGTGATCCCCGTGGTAGTGGGGGCACTTGGGGCAGTAACCCCCAAACTGGGAGAGTGGCTCCAGCAAATCCCAGGAACAACATCTGAAGCCTCAGTCCAGAAGAGCGCAGTCCTAGGAACATCGAAGATACTGCGCAGAACCCTCAAACTCCCAGGCCTCTGGTAGAGGACCCGAGCTTGAGGATGACATGGATACCACCCCCCTGCCGGGGGTGAGAAGGAGATTTTATATATATATATATATATATATATATATATATATATATATATATAGCTGAATTATTTGTGATTGATGAAATGTGTTCGCTTCCCTCTTGTGTAATGAGTGCTGTTTTGTTCGTGCCCAGACTGGCTGGAGAGCGACTATAAGTTCATTGCTCTATTTTTTGGAGCATGAGGCAGGCTTTCACTTCAAGAAACTACTCTTTAGACGTTCTCTTTCTCCAACATTCACCAGCTACAACTACTGAAGAGCCGAACTGCACGAGACTGTGAAAGAAAATAGTTCAAGGAAAAAAAATCCTGTTTGCTGATGGACACGGTACCAGTGAAAATTTCATACATCCTGACTCTACTCATTCGTAGGTGTTTCTGTATTTTATATTTTCTACATCAAAACTATTAAATAATATCTGGAACATATGTGGTAAACAAAAAAAGATTTGATTCTCCAGCATAGCCAGTGTTTCCCTTGATGACGCTTTGCACTCTTGGCATTATCTTAACCAGCTTCATGAGGTCGTCACCTGGAATACTTTTCAATTAATAGCTGTGTCTCGTCAAAAGGTAATTAGTGGAGGAGTTTCTTTCTTCTTGATGCGTTTGAGATCAAACAGTAAATAGTAATAATAATAAAACATCCCTATTCCATCCACAACTGTAGTAGCCCATACGGTATAACATCAAGAATCGAACGACTAAGTAAAGAGAAACGACATCCATCATTACTTTAAGATTCAAGATTTTTATTTGCCATATACACAATAACAGACACAGCGGTTTATTATTGGGTAATAAAATTCTTATTTTGCAACTGCCCGACCAAACTACGCTTACCAATATAAAAAGAAATATTTATATATAATATGAAATATAAAGTGAATATGGAATGCAAAATATAAAGGTAGAGTGAAAAATGAAGATAACATTAAAAAAAGGAGAGGCAAACAAACAACGTGCAAACATGGAGGTAGATATACTGTGCAATGTATTTAAAAACAAACATTTTTTTTTTACATGAAACACTTTAAGACATGAAGTGACTTAATTCATAAAAATAAAGAAAAAAAAAACATTGAATTAGAAGGCGTGTCCAAACTTCTGGCTGGTTTATTTGAAAATGTATGACATGGGGGTCATTTTCCTTTTTAAACCTTATAAACTGTAGTTAGTCACTTAAACGGTGTACAGTCATGAAAGTTTCCATCGTCATTTTTATCATGATTGGAAATAAACATATCTTCAATGAAGTCAAATATATATTGATATAATTAAGTTATTCTAAGAAATCGAGTCGTACCTGAGCTGATAGCTGATGAGGCGCGTAGCACCGAGTTGTCTATAATCCATGTACGATGAGATTGAGTGGAATAACTGCTTTATTCTATCCACATTCACTGGATTTTGAGAAACAGAGCATTTTTATTTTTTTGCAAATCCGAGAAATAAAACTTTATACAAAACATCCAGCAAAATAATTTCCACTTAGAATGTAAACAAACTGGCAAAATGACAGAAGTAATTTGTGAAAAATGCAATAATTCTTGAAAAATTAAAAGATGAGTTCGTGCCATCAAATACTTTCATTCCATGTTTTATTGCTTTTATTTTTATTTTTGGGGTTTTGTTTTCAAGTAGAGTTTTTGTTTCATCCTCGGTTGGTTCAGCAACACGCTCCGCCACTTTGTTTTTCTCTACTCACGGTACCGGTATATGAGTTGATATCCTCGGAATAGAGTAGCCAATCAGAGCGCGCAATTGCTCATATCCAGTGAATGTGGAGATATATAAATAATTTTAGGTGTTTTATTTCTGGAAGCAAAATCATCTGCCAAACAACTAAATAATTTTATATTAGGTTTAGTATATTATTGTAACAGGAAGCACTGGGTAAATTTGACAATACTGACGATATTTTCACTTGCCAAGACGTCTTTTTCTACAGATTTCAACAAATTTCTCACAATCTTGATAGGTTTTTTTGTTAAATGTTTGACTGAAAAATAGCATTGACACATTTTTATCACAGCCTGATTAAGTCATAATGAAAAACATTTTTGTAAAACCTGTTCTTTCCAGTAAAATAAAATTTTTAATTTTAACATCCTAATATTTTTTGAAGTATGCAAATGTATAGATTTTTCATCCAACCATCAAAACCAAATGAAGATGCATCGTGATGAAGTGTGCCTATAGCTGCTGATTTTTACTTTTCAAGCTCCTCACATCCATCCTGTTCTGTTTCTCATCACCGTTATTTTTCTGCGAGCGTTTCGTTTCCTTCTGCCAGCGAGTCGAAGCATGTTGCATATCTTGTTCTTTCCTCTTTCTCTCCATTTGCAGGAATTGAGAGTTCTCCATCAAACAGTTAATGTAATTGGATTTGCTGAATGTGAATGATCAGTTTATGAGATGTTCTCAGCGAAAACCTTTTTATTTATGGCCAAGGATGGAGGACTGAGCATCCCACGCAGTGCGTCGCTTCATTTCTGAACTGATTTAAAAGGCCGGCACTGCTAACTCGGCAGCATCACGTTCTCCATTCACGCAGAGACGCGTTGTTCCATCACGCTTCTGTACTGAGACACTCTGAAGCATATCATACATTTTTTTTTTGAAGTGTCTGCAGTCGAAGCTCATAGTTGAACCTGGCGTAATGAATTATTCCTTCCTGGGCCACTCCTTCATGCATATTTTAATAGACACAGTGCAACTTCATATATATTTCAGCTCTGACACAGTAAAGTGTAACACTGGGAAGGGAAGTGGGCTGACGCCTTTCCATCTGTTCCATCTGAGAGCACTTGACTTTGATAAGTTGTCCTTTCTCTCGCTCATTTTTTTGTCTTTTTGAGAGACATTTGGACAGTCTCTTGACATATCATGATCTGGACAAATATGAAAAAAAAACATTATATATAGATGTCTAGCTGAAGTTTTTTTTAATTTTTTTATTCCCTGACATATCAGATCTCCTTCCTTCCTTCCTTCCTTCTGAGCAACTATCAGTCATGACTTTCACCATTTCCTGTCCTGAGCTCCATCACATTTTCAAACTCACAAATCTGTCAAAAAATCTCACCAAATAAAGATACAAATCCAAAGTTACGGTTTGAGGAAGAGATAACATTCGGTTAATTACAAAAAAAAATAAAAAATTATAAAACACTCGGTGTTGTGCTGTTATAGGAAAATAATCAACAGCAGGTGGTGTTATGAAGCAGAGGTACTGCTCCCCCCCATGTTGACTTTTTTTTTTGTCCTATAACAATTTATCCTGAAATGCTTTATTGCTCTTTTCGCACAATAACACGCAACTGATTACACTTATTTATTGATTAAAGAATGACACATCATACTTTTTTATCTGCTTATAGTTACATTATAGCAGCGATAAACAGCCATTCCCTCATCAGGTTCACTTTTTTTTCCTTTCTTCTGAAGACCAAGAAACCTCTGATGGTTAAACTCCTGGCACTGGAGACTCATTCCATAAACATATAAAATAATAATAATAATAATAATAATGGGCGGCACGGTGGTGTAGTGGTTAGCGCTGTCGCCTCACAGCAAGAAGGTCCGGGTTCGAGCCCCGTGGCCGGCGAGGGCCTTTCTGTGCGGAGTTTGCATGTTCTCCTCGTGTCCGCGTGGGTTTCCTCCGGGTGCTCCGGTTTCCCCCACAGTCCAAAGACATGCAGGTTAGGTTAACTGGTGACTCTAAATTGAGCGTAGGTGTGAATGTGAGTGTGAATGGTTGTCTGTGTCTATGTGTCAGCCCTGTGATGACCTGGCGACTTGTCCAGGGTGTACCCCGCCTTTCGCCTGTAGTCAGCTGGGATAGGCTCCAGCTTGCCTGCGCCCCTGTAGAAGGATAAAGCGGCTAGAGATGATGAGATAATAATAATAATAAATCTCCTTACAGATAACTGATTTCACAAGTTAGTTTTTCTTTCTTTGTGTTTCTTAGCTTTTTTCTTTCTTTCTTGGCCTTTTTCTTTCTTGGTTTGTTCTTTCTTTCTTGGTCTTTTTCTTTCTTGGTTTTTATTTCTTTCTTGGTTTCTTTCTTGGTCTCTTTCTTTCTTTCTTTCTTGGCTTTTCTTTCTTGGTTCTTTCTTTCTTTCTTTCTTTCTTGGTCTTTTTTCTTTCTTGGCTTTTATTTGTTGGTCTTTCTTTCATTCTTTCTTTTTTGTTTTTTCTTTTTTTTCATTTCTGTGAATGACTTGTTCCTCTAAAAATGTATTGGAACAAGTGCATTTGATCCAAATCTGCTTTTCCTCAGTATTTTGGTATATTACGGATTCCACCCATTTGGAACGAGACTTTGTTAATGTCTATGTAGCTTTGTCAGCTGTCATGAAGGGCTTATGCCCTTTGGATCTTTGTTTTGTGCCCATGATCTATCTCTATATAGAATGCTTAAAACAGGAAGAATAAAATCCCTTATGTAATCCAGAACCTTTATTCATCTGAAGAACCCTTGATGTTCTTATTAGCCAGATCCTCAAACATCATCACCAGGAATCTCCATTGTATGTAAATTCTGTAAGCCTTTATGTCAGACTACAGCGTGTTAGTGATTTATTTAATGTGTTAAAAAACCCGGTGAGCTCCGCTTCACACCAATCCACCACACCAACGATTAATCATGTGCAGTCGTCCCTCGGCTCCTGAATTAATTAACTCCTTGCAATCAGGTCGACCCGAGGAGCCTCTCGCTAACCTTCTCCTGCTCAAATAGAAGCATTTCTCCGTACAGGTTCGGATGTATAAATGGAGTTGGTAAGACTCTGAAAATGGATGTACAGTATTGCAAACGGTATGAACATGGGAGAGATGTAACTGAATATGAATACATTATGCTATGTTTGTTTTTATTATTGTTTTTTTTTTTTTTGCTGAGAATCTGTATCCGAGGTATCCGTTTGAGACATCGGGACTGAGATCCTGTAGGCTGCAGCAAAAATTTATTACATTTATTAACATTAACATGCGGTATCATGTGATGCATAAGCAGTATTCATTCGTTTATCCATCCTACTGTTTATTTAAATTCGTTAAAAAATATCATAAGCAAGCAAAATTAAAAATTCAGGTCTTGATGATGCCGAAAAGTAAAACTGTCTTTTGGGTGTGCTCTTTGGGTGGGAGGGGCCGACTCTCTCTGTCCTGCCAATCACAACAATGCCTGCCAATCATGGCCTTCTGTGAGCTCATGTACAAGTATGCAGAAGAGGGTGGATAGCGCTTTCCTCCGACTGTATTACGCCGCCCTGTGATGCAGCGTGAACAGCAGTTCGAAAATATTTAGTTGGTTGGTTGCATGTGTGTCAGAGGAAGTACATGTAAAATAAAAACAAGCAAACAGCAAACAAGACATCATGGGCAGATGCTAATAATAATAATAATAATAATAATGAAAAAGTAGTCTCATGTTGGGCGGCACGGTGGTGTAGTGGTTAGCGCTGTCGCCTCACAGCAAGAAGGTCCGGGTTCGAGCCCCGTGGCCGGCGAGGGCCTTTCTGTGTGGAGTTTGCATGTTCTCCCCGTGTACATGTGGGTTTCCTCCGGGTGCTCCGGTTTCCCCCACAGTCCAAAGACATGCAGGTTAGGTTAACTGGTGACTCTAAATTGAGCGTAGGTGTGAATGTGAGTGTGAATGGTTGTCTGTGTCTATGTGTCAGCCCTGTGATGACCTGGCGACTTGTCCAGGGTGTACCCCGCCTTTCACCCGTAGTCAGCTGGGATAGGATCCAGCTTGCCTGCGACCCTGTAGAAGGATAAAGCGGCTACAGATAATGAGATGAGATGAGTCCCATGTTGGGAGCGATTATTAACTTTTCAGTTTTATCTGGGAGCATGGTACATATTTAGGGTACATATTTAATCTTGCTCTCTGCCAAAAAAAAAAAAAACAAATAACAAAAAGCCCACCCTTCCGTTTTTGGCCATGCCCACTTTGGGGTTATGACAATATATCAATATCCTGATATGATGTTGCAATATGATTTTCAGAGATGTTGTGAAATATGGTTATTTTTTTTAATTATTTGCAAACTTGCTTGAAGTAGCTGATGTGATGTTAAGACTTCGTACAACCATGATTAATACACACACACACACACATGAGGGTAAGTCAAAAAGTTCAAAGACAGATGCTATAATTTCAAAAGAATTCAAAAAAGGAATACAAAGAAGGAATTCTCAGATGGAAACACTGCTTGCAGAAGTGTTTAGACTTAAATGGAGGATATGTAGAGAAATAGCTTTGTTATTTTCATAAATAAAGATTTTTTTTTAATTTGTCTTAGAACTTTTTGACTTACCCTTGTGTGTGTGTATACAGTATATGTGTGTGTGTATGTATGTAGTATATATATATATATATATATATATATATATATATATATATATATATATATATATATATATATATATATATATTTTTTTTTTTTTTTTTTTTTTTTTTTCAGATGCAGATTTTCTATTCGAATTGATGGGAAATTCTTCAGAAATTATACAGCACTGTGCAAAAGTCTGCGTCTTTTGGGCCCCTTTTTTTTTTCTTCATCCAAACTTTGTTATAGATTTCTACTTTATGACTCCTACATTATCGAGTCAAAACATTACAAAAACAGTTTAGAGTTCCAAATGTTCATTTTTTTTTCCAGCACAAAATTAAATGTTACAGGGGGGAAAAAACAAACACAGTTTGTAATATGCAGCAGCATATTCCATAAGAGAGCACTTTTCAGATTAAAAAAGTAAATATAATGAAGGCTGCTGGGTTTTGGTGCAAAATGAAGAAGCGAGTGTGACCGTCAAAGTGTCCAGAAGAACTGGGGCTGGTTCTGGAAGATGCTCAGGAAAACCTACAGATCATTTCCGCATAAAACTGCACTCACTGGACCTGAGATTACTATTATTTATGTATTTATTTAAAGCAAAAGTTCGTCTCACACCAAATATTGACTTTGTTTCATTTGTTATGGCTTACTGATTACTGTTTATCCTATTATTATTATTATTTTTTTAATGTTGAAAAATTTAATTTCATTATTTTTAAGCCATTTTTGGTCGACAGTACAGGACTGATGTGTTTTGTGTATCGTAGAAAATGCCTTTGGGAATCATATGCTAGTTTTGTCACATCAGTCACCTCTAATCCTAATATTTGTAGCACTTTATAGATATCGATACCCAACATGTCATTGGGTTACACCTCGAGATCACAGTCTACCTGAAATCTAGCAGACGTCTGACAGATTGGATGTGCAGGAGAATAAGCAACTGTTGTAAGTGACAGCATTGCTGCATCAGGAACGGCGCTTTTTAAATTCAGCATCTCATTTCAGAAGCGAATTGCCTGTGGTTATGCAAACACTGGATTATGCAATTTTTGGTTTTTGGATTCTTTGCTTCTGAGGAAAGATTTCCACTTGAACTGAAAATTGAGTCTCGGCGTGTGCGGCACGGCTGTTTCCCATCACGGGCTTAACAGAGAGGATTTTTTTTTTAGGTTTCTCTGTGAATGGACTTTCATTTCATTTAAATAAAAGCAATAACCAGCAACGAAGTGAAATGTGTTTTGCTCTTATAAACCATAATCATGACTCGAGCAGGGCGGCACAGTGGTGTAGTGGTTAGCGCTGTCGCCTCACAGCAAGAAGGTCCTGGGTTCGAGCCCCGTGGCCGGCGAGGGCCTTTCTGTGTGGAGTTTGCATGTTCTCCCCGTGTCCGCGTGGGTTTCCTCCGGGTGCTCCGGTTTCCCCCACAGTCCAAAGACATGCAGGTTAGGTTAACTGGTGACTCTAAATTGAGCGTAGGTGTGAGTGTGAATGGTTGTCTGTGTCTATGTGTCAGCCCTGTGATGACCTGGCGACTTGTCCAGGGTGTACCCCGCCTTTCGCCCGTAGTCAGCTGGGATAGGCTCCAGCTTGCCTGCGACCCTGTAGAAGGATAAAGCGGCTACAGATAATGAGATGAGTATTTATACGAAAACAATTATCCACCCCAGGCTCCGTGAATATCAGCGAATAATAACCTCTACTTTGGCGAATAATTGTTAAATATGTGTTTCTTTAGGTTAGAATGTGGTTTATGTTTTACATGTTTATGTAGGTTTTATTCATAAAGGTTATGATTATTTGTGTCAGGTTCCACCTGTTTTGTCAGAATGATGCACTGTGTTGGTGTCATGTAGCTTGATGAACAGCACAGTCTTCTTTTTCCTCAAATAGTTCGAGCTGTTCATCCAGAACGCCCTCACTTTGGTTCCAGTGTGCAGTACCAGTCTACAGTACAGTACCAGTCAAAAGTTTGTACACCCCAAGTCTAGTCATTACTAGGTTTCTGTGTATTTTGTATTTTCTGAAGACATCAATAGTATGAAATAACATTTGGAACTTATTAGGAATTACGTGTTAAAACAGTAAGACTACCAAATAGCAAATAAAAGATACAGGAAATAGCCGTCATTCATGTTATGTCAAGAACCGCTCGACTATGTCAATAGAAATTACATCCATAATTACTTTAAGACATGAAGTGACTTAATTAATAAAAAGAAAGAACATTGAATTTGAACATGTGTCTAAACTTTTGACTGGTACTGTTAGCATTTTCTCCCCTGAAAATGATCTCCAAGCTAATTCAGTGTAAGCTAATGAATATGCATGTGTTTTCTCTCTCTGGTATTTTATTCAGCAGCAGCAAGGTCTTTCTCCTTTAAGCTTCAATCGGCTAAACTTTAACAACACAAAATACGTTTGTTTGTTTTTTTTTTCTTTCAGATCAGCGTTCAGATGAAGGAGAAAAAAATCACAGCTTGTGGACAAAACCCTAATGATGCCTTTGTGAAGCCTGACTGATTTTATTGTATTTTTTCACTTTCAAACTTGTGTCCTCTTCCCATTCTGCTCATTATCATGGTTTTTATAGCGGTGATTCATCCTGAATTTTATTCCGGTCGCCTGTGACTCAATATGTCCATTAAACAAGCGCCGAACTTCAGCCACTTAGCAATAAGTCAATAATATCAAACAAATGCATCTGGTTGATATGAAGTTGCTTTTCAGATTGGAATTGATTTTATTATTATCAGTTACGTTCAGGCTGAGGCTGGTAATGAGGCCGCTATTGATTTCCATATTTTGTTGAACCGACCTTTCTGAACTGGCGGCAGGTGAGCGTGCCACAAACGTTGGTATGGGAGATATAGAAAGCAACTGTTTAATTGGATATCAAGTGGATAGAATCGGAGCCGGCGGCGCCTGGACATGTGCAAGCGCAAAGTCATCTTGTCGGGTATTTGCTCAGAAAAATGAAAATCAGTCTGTCTCGGGGTCAAAGCAGAAGGTCAATGATGTTAGAATGAAAGAATTCGTAATCATTATCCAGAAACAAGCAAGTGGGGGATCAAAACTTGAAAATACATGAAAGCGAGACATGAGCAAGAGTGATGAAACTAAAGCTTGGCAAGACTCAGACAGTGTATCATAACATTGTATAATATACAGCTGTCCAGAGTACAAACTGACAATGTTTAATGACCAAACTAACATCAGAGAATTGTGCATATGGCCCATTGTGTGTAGAATTGCGGGTGCATTTCAAGTGTTGACTCTTTTCGTCATCGTCAACTCTGTTACCGTTAAACTGGGAGATCCGTTAACAGAACGGACGAGAACAGAGTTGACATTTTCCACCATTTTGTGTCTTAACTCCACATGCTAAACCTCAAACTAGCTACCACACGGCATGCACAAAGACGGAATGTTATGGTTTTTAATCTTTTTTTTTTCTAAAACATGAGTGAGACTGACAGTCACTGCAATATCACAATAACAGAGTTGACGAATAATTAATCTACTGTTGGTGTAAAATCCTCAACGTTTTGTTCAAACTAATGAGAGAAGAAACAGAACACAACACACCTCACTGCCTTCCTGAAGTTTCCCGTCAGAGGAAGTGACATCACTCGGTGCAGGTGTCATGTGTATTATGAAAAGTCTTTGTGGATTTTATGCGGTTTTAGAACAGAGTTGACAAGAACATTGGGACAGATTTAAAAAATAAAATAAAATTTTAACGACCGAAATTTCACATAATACAGAAAATAGACTTTCTATGCGGGCGGCACGGTGGTGTAGTGGTTAGCGCTGTCGCCTCACAGCAAGAAGGTCCGGGTTCGAGCCCCGTGGCCGGCGAGGGCCTTTCTGTGTGGAGTTTGCATGTTCTCCCCGTGTCCGCGTGGGTTTCCTCCGGGTGCTCCGGTTTCCCCCACAGTCCAAAGATATGCAGGTTAGGTTAACTGGTGACTCTAAATTGAGCGTAGGTGTGAATGTGAGTGTGAATGGTTGTCTGTGTCTATGTGTCAGCCCTGTGATGACCTGGCGACTTGTCCAGGGTGTACCCCGCCTTTCACCCGTAGTCAGCTGGGATAGGCTCCAGCTTGCCTGCGACCCTGTAGAACAGGATAAAGCGGCTAGAGATAATGAGAGAGAGAGACTTTCTATGCAATTGATTTTATCACAGGCCAAGTTTACATTAGACCGTATCTGTCTCGTTTACATTAAAACGCCTGGAAACGCCGGGAAATGGGAATCCGCCAGGGTCCACGTATTCAATCCAGATCGTGTCAGCTCCGGTGCTGTGTAAACATTGAGAATACGCGGATATGCTGTGCTGAGCTCTAGCTGGCGTCATCATTGGACAACGTCACTGTGACATCCACCTTCCTGATTCGCTGGCGTAGGTCATGTGACACGACTGCTGAAAAACGGCGCGGACTTCCGCCTTGTATCACCTTTCATTAAAGAGTATAAAAGTATGAAAATACTGCAAATACTGATGCAAATACTGCCCATTGTGTAGTTATGATTGTCTTTAGGCTTGCCATCCTTCCACTTGCAAGTGGTAAGTGACGCGCATGCCCGATATGCACTGGGATCACACACACAGCGGCTCAGTCCCGAATCACTGCTCGTGCGCTTCACTCGCGCGCTCTGTGAGCTGCGCAGGGCCGGAGTGCGCACCCTCCAGAGGGCACTCGCTGTTCAGGGCGGAGTGATTTGGAGCGCAGGATGCCTGCGGAGCCGAGCGTATCCGTGTATTGGCGTTGCTGTGTGCACGCGAATCGTGTATTGGCGTTGCTGTGTGCACACTAATCGTTTTAAAAACGTTAATCTGATGATCCGCTGATACGGTCTAATGTAAACCCCACCACAGTTAATAGAATACGCCCCCAAAAAACAGAGTGTTAGACTGAATCACTTCCTGTTTATTGGAGTTGAATGGATGAATCAGGAGTCGAAGACAGCCAATAATGTGGGGTGAGGGGTGGGAGTCGTTTAGTTAATATTTTAGGGATAAATTGGGCCCAAAATGTACATCAAGCATCGCTACTGGTGAAAATTTGTCCTGATTTGGATTATTGTTCAAAACTGATTCAATAAAGATTTCTTTTGTGGAAAATAACAAAAGGTTTATCTCAGAGACGCGAAATGTACCCCGAATTCTAGAAAGACCCGTATAATTTCCTGAAGTAGAAAAAATAAATCTTCCTTGATCACTGTTCTTGTTAACAAATCACAGCATGTCATGTGATGTTATTAGTGTGTACTTCCTGACATTTCTCAAACCATCATAAAACCCATCAGATGCACCAGTCAGTTTGATGCATCTGATCATCCCAGCACTTTTGTCACACAGTTTGTAAGCCGAGTGTGTAGCACGCGTTCGTTAGTGTGAGCTAAACCATTAGTGTTAAAAACAAATAATAAACATTTTCCAGAGAGATTAAAACTAATAAGTGTGATTCCTAGTCAATGGCCTGGATTTAATATGCAAAACTTTTAACATTTTAAATAAATGCTGAAAAAAAAATTCAGACAAAAATGACCAAAAGGAATAACTCCTGCTTCAGGATGTTAAATATTACTTTACACCTATTATTATTATTATTATTATTATTATTATTATTATTATTATTACCTTGTACTTTTCCAATTAATAATTAATGAATTAATTTTAGCCATTAATGATTGAAAGCATATTTTATTAATAATAACTTAATCTGCATTTCTTTATTATTTTTTCTTTGAATTTTGTTTCTTATCTTGCTACATAACTGAGCTTTTTTTTTTAATTACAGTGCCTTGCAAAAGTATTCATACCCCTTGAGCACATAATTGTGAAGTGAAACGAAAATGATAAATGGTCTTCAAAATTTTAAACAAATAAAAATCTGAAAAATGTGGTGTGCATTAGTATTCAGCCCCCTGTACTCTGATACCTCTAAATACAATCCAGTGCGATCAATTGCCTTCAGAAGTCATCTAATTAGTTAATAGAGTCCGACTGTGTGTAATTTACTCTCAGCATAAATACACTTGTTCTGTGAAGGCCTCAGTGGTTTGTTAGAGAACACTGAAGAACAAACAGCATCATGAAGACCAAAGAACTCACCAGACAGGTCAGGGATAAAGTTCTGGAGAAGTTTAAAGCAGGGTTAGGTTATAAAAAAATATCCCAAGCGCTGAACATCTCAAGAAGCACTGTTCAATCCATCATTCAAAAATGTTGCACAACTGCAAACCTACCAAGACATGGCCGTCCACCTAAACTGACAGAGCGAGCAAGGAGAGCACTGGTCAGAGAAGCAGCCAAGAGGCCCATGATCACTCTGGAGGAGCTGCAGAAATCCACAGCTCAGGTGGGAGAATCTGTGCACAGGACAACTATAAGTCGTACACTCCACAAATCTGGCCTTTTTGGAAGAGTGGCAAGAAGAAAGCCATTGCTGAAAGACAGGCATAAGAAGTCCCGTTTGCCAGAAGCCATGTAGGGGACACAGCAAACATGTGGAAGAAGGTGCTTTGGTCAGATGAGACCAAAGTTGAACTTTTTGGCCTAAACGCAAAGCGCTATGTGTGGCGGAAAACTAACACTGCTCATCGCCCTGCACACACCATCCCCACTGTGAAACATGGTGGTGGCAGCATCATGCTATGAGGATGCTTTTCTTCAGCAGGGACAGGGAAGCTGGTCAGAGTTGATGGGAAGATGGATGGAGCTAAATACAGGGCAATCCTGGAAGAAAACCTGTTGGAGCCTGCAAAAGACTTGAGACTGGGAAGGAGATTCACCTTCCAGCAAGACAATGACCCTAAACATACAGCCAGAGCTACAATGGAATGGTTTAGATCAAAGAATATTCATGTGTTAGAATGGCCCAGTCAAAGTCCAGACCTAAATCCCATTGAGCATCTGTGGCAAGACTTGAAAATTGCTGTTCACAGACGCTCTCCATCCAATCTGGCTGAGCTTGAGCTATTTTGCAAAGAAGAATGGGCAAAAATTTCAGTGTCTAGATGTGCAAAGCTGGTAGAGACATACCACAAAAGACTTGCAGCTGTAATTGCAGCAAAAGGTGGCTCTACAAAGTATTGACGCAGGGGGGCTGAATACTAATGCACATCACATTTTTCAGATTTTTATTTGTTTAAAATTTTGAAGACCATTTATCATTTTCATTTCACTTCACAATTATGTGCTACTCTGTGTTGGCCTATCACATAAAATCTCAATAAAAAACTTTTAAGTTTGTGGTTGTAAGGTGGAAAAATGTGAAAAAGTTCAAGGGGTATGAATACTTTTGCAAGGCACTGTAGCTGTTCAACACCTCTTCTACATATTATAAAATACTGGACGGGGGATGGTGGTCTTACCACATCTGAATCGAACTTTTCATGTTAAATAAAGAAAATTACAATTTTTGAATGATTCCAGCATTATTAAAGGAGGGAAAAGATATCAAAATCAAGAACCAAATTAAGGGCACTTGAGACCATAAAAATAGAATAATAAATAAATAAATAAATAAATAAATAAGGGGTGGCATGGTGATGTATTGGTTATCACTGTCGCCTCACAGCAAGAAGGTCCTGGGTTCAAGCCCAGTGGCCGACGAGGGCCTTTCTGTGCGGAGTTTGCATGTTCTCCTTGTGTCTGTGTGGGTTCCCTCCGGGTGCTCTGGTTTCCCCCACAGTCCAAAGACATGCAGGTTAGGATAATTGGCCCTAGGTGTGAATGGTTGGTTGTCTCTATGTGTCAGCCCTGTGATGACCTGGTGACTTGTCCAGGGTGTACCCCGCCTCTCGCCCATAGTCAGCTGGGATAGGCTCCAGCTTGCCCACGACCCTGCACAGGATAAGTGGTTATGGATAAATGAACGTCCTTTGTAGTCAGGAGACCGGAACTTTGGTGCATCTCTACTTTTAAGTTTGTCTCGGTATGAGACTTAACCCAAATTATCACAAGTGACAGGTGAGAACAATGATTAGGGATTAAAATGGAGGTGAAGCACGAATGAGACCAAACAGTAAATGGTCATGTCAAAAAGTCAAAGCCCCTCCTGTGCCAGGACATTGATCTTCCCAGGCAGTCTCCCATCCCAGTACTAACCAGGCCCTTAAGGCGCACTGGGCGTCGCCAATCTTGGTTTCTGTCACCCTCAGCTTCTCGTCTATTACATAACTTGGGTTACGATGGAGGGCTGGTCTTCTGGTAACCGCAAGAGTTTGTCTCCTTCCTTACGTATGTATTGTTGCGCCTCGCTAGATGTCAGTAGGTACCATATTTATGATGGTATGACCTGACCGCAAGTCGAACTCACGATCTCCCGGCTGAGAGGCGGACACGCTAATCACTAGGCCATAAAATATTCCGATACTTAAAGACAATATTCTTACGAAGCTGTTTAAATGGCTAATGAAAATCAATATTTCTGTTTACTTGACCCGTATCAAATTCCAAATATCGTCATATTCGGAATAAAAGTGGAATACAAGTGCGTGTGTGAGTAATGAGGCTCCAGAGATTTTCTCCTGACTTTAATATTTTATCCTTGAATTTCAGTCGGCTTTATGGAGAACATGGCCATTTTCCAGCTCGTAATCCTTTTCTAATGGACAAAATATAACACATGGACCAAACAGTTCTCCATGGACATCTCCTCCAGGTGCATCCATTCTGACCTGTTTACTGCCAAGGGCTTTGATTCACCTCCTTATAAATATGGAATCGGAGACCCAGTATGTCATTTCAGTTATTAGCAAATTGGTTCCGCAGTTAATCCGACCGTAAATACACTTTATTAGAGTCGATTTATCCAAATGGTAAATTCTGGCGTTCTCAGCGATCGTTAAACCTTTTACACAGTTATTAATTTAATGGTGAAGTCTGCTGGATGTCAGTGATTCAGTGCAGCATCAGTGGGGTGGATTAGAGCTCCGGGTTTGGATTGGATGACCTTTTAAAACCTGGAGGAAAGAAACGTGATGCTGGGAGAATCACAAATGAAAGACTGTTCATTTGTGATTGGTGTTAAGATATTAAACAGGAAGTAAGGGAGTTACAATCTAGAAGAAAAAGGATTGCAAAATGCCATCCTGGAGATCAAAATATTTCATTTATGATATATATATATGGTATGGTACATGTGGCGACATGGAAAAATGGCACTTTGATTCTTTTTCTATAACAGCAGCAGCTGCAAAGGTTTATATTAATGAACTTCTTCGAATACATTACATTGCTGGCATTTAGCAGATGCTCTTATCTTATCCAGAGTGACATACAACATACCCAGAACAGCCTGGGGAGCAGTTGGAGGTTAGGTGCTTTGCCCAAGGGCACTTCAGGCATTCCTGCTGGTCCAGGGAATCAAACCAGTGAGCTTTTGGTCCCAAAGCTGCTTCTCTTACAATTAGGCCATTGGCTATTTTATTGTTTCTATAGTAACAGGTCATTCACAGGGAATTTAACGATGGCTGCTAATAATAAACATTAAAAACGTGACCGCCGTTGATATGATGATGTTTATGAAGCACTGATGGAAGGAGTCTCGGGTAAATTGGTACCTTTCCGTTTACGGATATCTTCAGGACGAAGGAGTTTACGCTTTGCGGTTTCTTGGTAACAAGACAAGCTGTGTTTTATCAAGAGAGAGAAAAAGACAAGCGAATGAAGGAATGACTATTTGTGGCTGGTATAAAGTAAATGAAAACAAGAACTAACTTGTTTTGTGGAATTAAATGTCACCAGAAATGTCTGACCTAAGAAGTAAAAATTATCATTGGTAAATTGATGTGGTGTAAGAGGAATAAATCACTGTGGGACATTCTGTTATGGGAAAATTATCAACTTCAGTTTCATTGTGGTAGCGATACCATCACTTCATCACACTATCCCATCACTCATTATTAGCTCATCCAGCCAACAGGTGATGAGTTTACACCATCATGTGTTGTCTGTTTTCCGTCCATCCGTTGGGTGTCGTTCACATTTCACGAAAGTCGCTTCTTCTCTCTCAATTCTTCACTGATTTTTATTCTTTTTGGCAGGAAGGTGGGTCTGCCTGGCGTGCATATAGCTTCTACTCAAATTTGCACAATCACAATTAATAATGAAGATATGGAGTGATTAATCAATCCCTAACGAGCAGTTTCCACACAAATTGCTTCTTCTCCCTCAATCCTTCACTGATTTTGATTCTTGCTAGCATGAAGGTAAGGGTACCTAGGGTGCATACAACTTCTACCCAGGTTTGCTTCATTACAATTATTAATGAAGTTATGGACTAATTAAACCTTAATGAGCAGTTCAACAAAAATCGCTTCTTCTTGGTCAATTCCTCGCTGTTGTGGATTCTTTCTGGTAAATATGTACAACCCCGATTCCAAAAAAGTTGGGACAAAGTACAAATTGTAAATAAAAACGGAATGCAATGATGTGGAAGTTTCAAAATTCCATATTTTATTCAGAATAGAACATAGATGACATATCAAATGTTTAAACTGAGAAAATGTATCATTTAAAGAGAAAAATTAGGTGATTTTAAATTTCATGACAACAACACATCTCAAAAAAGTTGGGACAAGGCCATGTTTCCCACTGTGAGACATCCCCTTTTCTCTTTACAACAGTCTGTAAACGTCTGGGGACTGAGGAGACAAGTTGCTCAAGTTTAGGGATAGGAATGTTAACCCATTCTTGTCTAATGTAAGATTCGAGTTGCTCAACTGTCTTAGGTCTTTTTTGTCGTATCTTCCGTTTTATGATGCGCCAAATGTTTTCTATGGGCGAAAGATCTGGACTGCAGGCTGGCCAGTTCAGTACCCGGACCCTTCTTCTACGCAGCCATGATGCTGTAATTGATGCAGTATGTGATTTGGCATTGTCATGTTGGAAAATGCAAGGTCTTCCCTGAAAGAGACGTCGTCTGGATGGGAGCATATGTTGCTCTAGAACCTGGATATACCTTTCAGCATTGATGGTGTCTTTCCAGATGTGTAAGCTGCCCATGCCACACGCACTAATGCAACCCCATACCATCAGAGATGCAGGCTTCTGAACTGAGCGCTGATAACAACTCAGGTCGTCCTTCTCCTCTTTAGTCTGAATGACATGGCGTCCCTGATTTCCATAAAGAACTTCAAATTTTGATTCGTCTGACCACAGAACAGTTTTCCATTTTGCCACAGTCCATTTTAAATGAGCCTTGGCCCAGAGAAGACGTCTGCGCTTCTGGATCATGTTTAGATACGGCTTCTTCTTTGAACTATAGAGTTTTAGCTGGCAACGGCGGATGGCACGGTGAATTGTGTTCACAGATAATGTTCTCTGGAAATATTCCTGAGCCCATTTTGTGATTTCCAATACAGAAGCATGCCTGTATGTGATGCAGTGCCGTCTAAGGGCCCGAAGATCACGGGCACCCAGTATGGTTTTCCGGCCTTGACCCTTACGCACAGAGATTCTTCCAGATTCTCTGAATCTTTTGATGATATTATGCACTGTAGATGATGAGATGTTCAAACTCTTTGCAATTTTACACTGTCGAACTCCTTTCTGATATTGCTCCACTATTTGTCGGTGCAGAATTAGGGGGATTGGTGATCCTCTTCCCATCTTTACTTCTGAGAGCCGCTGCCACTCCAAGATGCTCTTTTTATACCCAGTCATGTTAATGACCTATTGCCAACTGACCTAATGAGTTGCAGTTTGGTCCTCCAGCTGTTCCTTTTTTGTACCTTTAACTTTTCCAGCCTCTTATTGCCCCGTCCCAACTTTTTTGAGATGTGTTGCTGTCATGAAATTTCAAATGAGCCAATATTTGGCATGAAATTTCAAAATGTCTCACTTTCAACATTTGATATGTTGTCTATGTTCTATTGTGAATACAATATCAGTTTTTGAGATTTGTAAATTATTGCATTCCGTTTTTATTTACAATTTGTACTTTGTCCCAACTTTTTTGGAATCGGGGTTGTAGGTCGGTATTCCTAGGGTGGATATCGCTTCAAAATATAGCTTGTATATAGCTTGCAACATTTATTGTGCAATATATTATGGCCCACTTTAGATCGTTCCTTCTGGACTTGATGGGGCTGGAGTGAACTATGCCCTCACTGACAATCTCGTTTTACTATAAAAGCATGACCCTGAGTTTTTTGGTGCTGTCTAATACAAAACAAGTTGAACAATAACACGATAACCGGTCATCTTTATGCAAGGATTTTTTAAAAATCCTTCTTTGTTTTTACATTCGCCAAGGTGGTTATGTCTTCAGGGCATAACCTGTGCCAAACCTACCAAGCCAATTTCCATGAAATTTGGCGGAAGGTTGTACCATAGGCTGAGGAAGAACCCATTAAATTTTGGAGCGGATCCGAGTCACGGGGCGGATCCACGCATTTAGTTTCACTTCCACTAACATTGCGAGATACAGCGTTTGGCCTTGGTGGATTTCTGCACTCAGAAATGCTATACATTTTAACATCCAGTAGATGGCAGCAGTGTTCAATAGTGACAAAACATAGACAGTGTAGGAATACGATGGCTCCATTTAACAACAATCTACATTCTCGGGTTTCGATAATCCTCTGGGACACACATAAGCACATAACTCCCAAATTATTTTGGAAAAATATCCAGATGTATAAAGTGGTTGCAGTTGCAAATTTGCAGATAATAAAATAGTTGATCATTGTCCTTGGTGAAGGTCTGCACTGTCCGTGTGCCATGCTAGTTTTTCACTTGTGGATGATTTTTTTTAAAATTTCATCTCATCTCATTATCTGTAGCTGCTTTATCCTGTTCTACAGGGTCGCAGGCAAGCTGGAGCCTATCCCAGCTGACTACGGGCGAAAGGCGGGGTACACCCTGGACAAGTCGCCAGGTCATCACAGGGCTGACACATAGACACAGACAACCATTCACACTCACATTCACACCTACGGTCAATTTAGAGTCACCAGTTAACCTAACCTGCATGTCTTTGGACCGTGGGGGAAACCGGAGCACCCGGAGGAAACCCATGCGGACACGGGGAGAACATGCAAACTCTGCACAGAAAGGCCCTCGCCGGCCACGGGGCTCGAACCCAGACCTTCTTGCTGTGAGGCGACAGTGCTAACCACTACGCCACCGTGCCGCCCTATTTTTTAAATTTTTTAATTTATTTTTAATTTCTAAGCAATCGAGGGGGAAAAAAAACACAACACGTTCTCATGTTGGTTGAGATCTTTAACTTTTGAACCTAATTACATTTATTTCCTTGACTCCTCTTTTCCTTGCTCCACGTCAATTCCCTTTGAGACCCTCTGCATCAGTATGAGGCAGGTCAATATTCTCAGTAGAACATGTTTGATTTTGCTCTGAATGCTTCCATACAGCTCGATACTCAGTGACAATTACTTATTAATCAACTGATTCTTTTCTCAGAGATTTACACACAAGCTGAGCAGTTAAAGGATTAAGGGGCTTTGTGTAAACGGCCGGCAGTGGAATTTAAACACCCAGGATTCAGATCAGTAGCACAAAGTCTTAACCAATGATGAGATCAAAGACGTTTGAATCAAAACTCAGGAATTAAATCCCACCAGTTCCTCGGGGTTAGGTTGTGTTGTGCAAAGAATTTGTCATTTGGACTTGGAATTCTGCTGAAGTTTTCCAGATTTTTTGTGCATGAACAATAAAAGTAACAATAGATGAAATTCAATCAGCTTCTTTTTTGTTTTTTTTTTCCTGCTCAGGCTTGTGGTGGATCCGGAGTCTATCCCAGGAACCCTGGGGGTGGGCTGGGATACACCCTGGCAAGGAGACAAAGCACCACACACATGCACACATTCACACCTCATGCCAATTAAAAGCTGCCAATCCACCTACTGGCATGTTTTCTGGAGGTGGATTATGGTTGTGAATTGTTAACATGACACATTATAAGTAGTGTTCATAACACATTATAACACCACTATGAGACACGCCAAGCAGCTTTGAATCCTACATCATGACGCCATTCTTATTTCTTTCTTCAATAAATCAGTTCTTCATGATAGCAGAACGGATGAGGAAATTATACTAGAAAACTTTACAGCTTCTGAAAAAACGTATTCTTTGTGTCGATCTTGGAGTTTATGTCCGAGTCGCATCGATATCTAATCATAGTTCGGTTCTAATAATCACATGTCTGTTAGTAATCTACAGCTGAACCTCATGCACCGAGCGAGTTGGAGTTGTTTTGGTCATTATATAGAGGATATTACACACACGGTTGCGCAAAGATGTGAACGAGTGAAAATATTTTCAACACAAGAAGATAAACTCCATATCTTCGCACCACTGTGGAATGTTCTTTATATTATATGGACACATCCAGAAAAAAAAAAAGGCAAGTTAATCAAAAGAATTTTAATTTTGAACTGGTTCGCCGTTTTGCCAATGCGCCTCTAGTCAGCGGGAAAACACTCGGAGTGACGTCATCAGAGTGAATTATCAGCAATTATTATACACACAGGACACGTTTTCGATGGAATAAAACCATGTGTTCTATTCCCTTCTAGCGGGTTTCATTCATTTGGTTTGATAGCATGCAATATTGTTAGCATATCGCTTATCCTACGTGTATTACATCACTCTACACTCTACCCACTGGAGAATGAGTGTTGAATATGACTTACGATATTGCATGGTTATCAAGACAGCATGACATCACACGTCAGAGACGCAAAACTTCTGCACTAGCGAGTGAGCGACTGGGACAACTTGTAAACAAACATGGCCGCCAGGTTTGCTTCGTTAAATACGGAAGATTTTAAGAAAATTTTGAAAGAGAAAGACACTTTGAACACCCGAAAGGAAGACGCATGTATAATAATAATATCGGTTGGCTTTTTTTCATCCCTTACGAAAATTAATCATGGTTTTACTATGAAAACTAACCATGGTTTTACTATGGTTTATAGTTATTCATGGTTTTCATGTTTTTTTGGGTAACCATGAAAACCATGGTGCATTTTACCTCAATGTTCACTTAAATTTTTAGGTTCTAAGTAAATGTTAATGTATCTGGGCTGTTAATCGAGATCCTTCTCTACAGCATTGACTGTTGGACGAAAGCATGGTAATACTACAGTTAGTGCATCCTTTTAAAAACCATACTATCCCTTTTTAAACTAATTTCGTAGTTACTATGACCTATTACACATACAACTATGATGCTACCACAGCTACTGCAGTACTATGGATAAACCATAGTAATACTATGGTTGGTTCATAGTACTTAGAATAACCATGAGATACCATGGTAGAATCATGGTTACTACATAAAAACCATGGTTAAACCATGGTAGATTTTCATAAGGGATGGTCTATCAGATCTATTCCATTCAGCTACTCATCTTCGACTCGTTCATTCAGTATCATGCTAGCTGAATGGAATATATCTGATATACCACGAAAAAAGCCAGCCGATATTATTTAAATATGTCACTCAGATCCGCGATGTATCTTGTCTGAAAAATGCGAGTTTTTCAACACGAGAAGATAAACTTCATGTCTTCAATCCGACGTGTGATTTTTCTTTTTATTATATCGACACATTCGCAAACAAAAAGTCCCCAAATTTATCAAAACAACTCACTCATCGATTTCCTCACGAGTGACAGATAGATTTATATCACAGTTTTGGTTCTCCATGTCTCGATTGGAGCTCGGATGAAAAACGCAAGTGGTGGATTTCCCAGTGAAATGCTTATCCTTATAATATGGTCTTCACAGGAAGCGTTATCGAAAAACAAAATGAACAAAAAAAAAAACCTTTAGAACCTTGTGGTATTAAGTTGAACTGCTAGTCCAAGAGAAATCATTCCTCCCAGGAGTGGAGCTCTGCGGAGGGTATAATCTTTCACTCAGTCCGTATTGTAATGTAATTATGCGTAAAAGGTCCTTGCTTTGGGTCGCTGTTATTTACCAAGCCGCGCTCCTTATTCCATTACCTTACTCACTTATTCTGACCGCTAGACTTGGCTGTGTGTGTGTGTGTGTGTGTGTGTGTGTGTGTGTGTGTGTGTGAGGGGGGGCGATATTGCAGAAACATCAGCAAATGGTTAACACTGATAAATTCTGCTTTGGAGTTTCATTTTTGTGAGAAAACTTTAGAAAATCTTCCAATAAGATGGATTTATTTGTACGACGGCTGTAGGGAAATATTATCTATGGGGAGTGTGTGTGTGTGTGTGTGTGTGTGTGTGTATTGGCTGGCACACTGTAATTTGCACATGTATCCTGTTACAGGAAGCACACAGATTCTCTCTGTCCCCTCTGTGCACCATATGCCACTACGAACTGTACCGTGTGTGTGTGTGTGTGTGTGTGTGTGTGTGTGTTGTAGTGATGTCTGCTCAAGGCCTGTTGTTCTGGGCTTCTTGGAAGGCGATGTGCATGTTTATCTCATATTTGTTAGTACAAATGATCTAACCAGGATTCTAACTGTCGCAGTGTTCTCCTGACGGCTTTAGAAACGGTGTGCCAAACAAACACCATGTTTCTACACGTCTGTTCCTGAAGCTCATCTATTAGCACTGCTAGCAGCCTCTAGAGGGGGGAGGAGGAGGTCAGGGGGTCAAGAAAGGAAGCTCATTTGTAGTCAAGCTTAACCCAGGTTTAACCTTCCAGTTGAACGAGATGTATTCATCTTAAAAGAAGATATTAGCTGGGGGACGCTATTCGCAGGTTTCACAATTCTGAACACTGTCATTAAGTACTACATGACTTTATGTTAAGTGCTGGCTATACGTGTTATGCAGCCCTATGAACACTGTCAAAACATTTCCAAACTCACGTAGGTTCATGTTAATTGCCCTATGTACTGTATGTCTAATGTAGCCTTATAAGCACCATCATTAAGCAAAGAGTTTCCAATCTATAAATGTAGGCTTATGTCACTTGTCATGAATGACCTATGTAGTTTCCAAAAATTTGATGTAGTTAGAGTTTCCAAGCTACAGTATAAATGCTGATGTTTGGCCTACATAGGTCTTATGTAGCCCCATAAGCACTCTCATTTAGTAAAGAGTTCCCAAGCTACAGTGTAAATGTTCATCTATGGCCTATGTAGGTCTTATGTAATCCCATAAGCTCTCTCATTTAGTAAAGAGTTTCCAAGCTACAGTGTAAATGTTCATCTATGGCCTATGTAAGTCTTATGTAATCCCATAAGCGCTCTCATTTAGTAAAGAGTTTCCAAGCTACAGTATAAATGCTGATGTATGGCCTATAGTATGTAGGTCTTATAACCCCATAAGCACACTCATTTAGTAAAGAGTTCCCAAGCTACAGTGTAAATGTTCATCTATGGCCTATGTAGGTCTTATGTAACCCTATAACCCCGGTCATGAATTAAAGAGTTCCCTAGCTACAGTATAAATGTTCATCTATGGCCTATGTAGGTCTTATGTAGTCCTATAATCACTGTCAATAAGTAAAGAGGTGCCAAACTACAGTATAAATGTTTATTTATGGCCTATGTAGGTCTTATGTAGTCCTTAAGTGGTCATTAAGTAAAAAGTTTCCAGACTACAGTATAAATGTTCATCTGTAGCCTATGGATTTCTTATGGCACCCCAAAAACACTGTCATTAAGTAGACAGTTTCCAAACTATCATATAACTGTTCATGTATGGCTTATGTAGGTCTTGTGTAACCCTTTTGACATTGCCATTAAGTAAAGCGTTTATAAACTACAGGATAAATGTTCATGCATGGCCTAGGTAGGTCTCATGTAGCCCTATAAACACTGTCATGAAGTAAAGAGTTCCCAAGCTACAGTATAAATGTTCATCTATGGGCTATGGATTTCTTATGTCACCCTATAAACACTGTCATTAAGTGAAGTTTCCAAACTATCATATAACTGTTCATGTATGGCTTATGTAGTTCTAGTGTAGCCCTTTTGACACTGCCATTAAGTAAAGAGTTTCCAAGCTACAGTATAAATGTTCATCTATGACCTATGTGGGTCTTATGTAGCCTTATAAACACTGTCATGAAGTAAAGAGTTCCTACAATATAAATGATCATGTATGGCTTATGTAGATCTTATGTAGTCTTATAAACACTGTCATTAAATAAAGAGGCTCCAAACTATGGTATAAATGCTTATTTATGGCCTATGTAGGTCTTATGTAGCCCCATAGACACCGTCCTTAAGTAGAGTTCCAAGACTATAGTATAAATGTTCATCTATGGGCTATGGATTTCTTATTTCACCCTATAAACACTGTTATAAAGTAAAGAGTTTCCAAACTATCATATAACTATTCATGTATGGCTTATGTAGTTCGTGTGTAGCCCTTTTGACACTGCCATTAAGTAAAGTTTACAAACTACACTATAAATGTTCATCTATGGCCTATGTAGGTCTTGTGTAGCCTTATAAACACTGTCATGAAGTAAAGAGTTCCTACAGTATAAATGCTCATGTATGGCTTATGTAGGTCTTATGTAGCCCTACTGTCGTTAAATAAAGAGGCTCCAAACTACAGGATAAATGTTTATTTATGGCCTATGTAGGTCTTATGTATCCCTATAAATACTGTCATGAAGTAAAATGTTCCTGAACCATAAATGTTCATGCAAATTTATATCAGTTGTCATGAATGGCTTATGTAGAGTGGCATGCAAAAGTTTGGGCACCCTTGCTGAAAATGTCTGTTACTGTGAATAGTTAAGTGAGCAGAAGATGAAGTGATCACCAAAAGGCATAAAGGTAAAGATGAGGCATTTCTTTTCAGCGTTTTCTGCAAGATTTGTGTTTTATTTTTGTTTTGTACAATTGGAGAGTGAAAAAAGAAAAGGAACACCATGCGAAAGTTTGGGCACCCCAATACGTTTGAGTTCTCAGGTAACTTTTACCAAGGTTCCAGACCTTAATTAGCTTATTGAGCTGTGGCTTGTTGAAATTCTTCGTTAGGAAAGGTCAGATGATGCAGATTTCAAAGCTGTATAAATTCTCTGACTCCTCAAACTTGTCCCTAAAATCAACAGCCATGGGCTCCTCTAAGCAACTCCCTCGCATTCTGAATAATAAAATAATTGATGTTCACGAAGCAGAAGAAGGCTACAAGAACGTAGCAAAGTGTTTTCAGGTAGCTGTTTCCTCAGATTGTAATGTTATTAAGAAATGGCAGTTAACAGAAACAGTGGAGATCAAGGTGAGGTCTGGAAGATGAAGAAAACTTTCTTAAAGAACTGCTCGTTGGATTGCTAGAAAGGCAAATAAAAACCCCTGTTTGATGCAAAAGACCTTCAGAAAGATTTAGCAGACCCTGGAGTGGTGGTGCACTGTTCTACTATGCAGCGACACCTGAACAAATATGACCTTCATGGGAGAGTCATCAGAAGAAAACCGTTCCTGCGTCCTAGCCACAAAATTCAGCGTCTGAAGTTTGCAACTGAACATCTAAATAAGCCTGATGTGTTTTGGAAACAAGTCCTGTGGACTGATGAAATCAAAATAGAACTTTTTGGCCACAATGTGCAAAGGTATGTTTGGAGAAAAAAGGGAGCCAAATTCCAGGAGAAGAACACCTCTCCAACTCTGAAGCATGGGTGTGGATCGATCATGCTTTGGGGTTGTGTTGCAGCCAGTGGCACAGGGCACATTTCATTGGTCGAGGGAAGCATGGATTCGAATAAATACCAGCAAACTCTGGAAGCAAAACATCACACCATCTGTAAAAAAGTTGAAGTTAAAAAGAGGACGGGTCCTACAATAAGACGATGATCCAAAACACACCTCAAAATCTACAATGGAAAACCTCAAGAGGCCCAAGCTGAAGGTTTTGCCCGGGCCCTCACAGTCCCCTGACCTAAACCTCATTGAAAATCTGTGGATAGATCTCAAAAGAGCAGTGCATGCAAGGCAGCCCAAGAAACTTGTAGAACTGGAAGCCTTTTGCAAGGACGAATGTGTGAAAATCCCCCAGGTAAGAACTGAAAGATTATTAGCTGGCTACAAAAAGTGTTTACAAGCTGTGATACTTGCCAAAGGGGGCGTTACTAGGTACTAACCATGCAGGGTGCCCAAACTTTTGCTTCGGGCCCTTTTCCTTTTTTGTCATTTTGAAAATGTAAAAGATGAAAATTTAAAAAAAAATGTTTTTGCTTAAAATATAAAGGGAATGAGTCGTCTTTAACTTTATGCCTTTTGGAGATCAGTTCATCTTCAACTTGCTTAACTGTTCACAGTCACAGCAATTTTGACCAGGGGTGCCCAAACTTTTGCAAACCACTGTAGGTCTCTCATAGCCCTCTAAACACTTAAGTAAACCATTAATGCTCGTGTGGGTTTGTTAGTTGTTAGGACATATGCAGGTCTTATTTAGCCCCATGAGCTGACATCCAAATTATAAATGCTTATGTACGTAGGTTTATGCCGGTTGTTAAAGTCTTGTGCAGCTGCCCTTCAGTAAAGTGGTGCAGTTACAGGTATTAAAGGTTTTAAAGGAAAACTCCCGTCCATGTCCAGCAGGAAGCGTTCGGGCTGCGTTTATACCTGTTTATATGACCGTGTTCTGTTTTCCATGTTCTCCTCGCAGACTGTTCTGGGAAGGACCAAGCCAGTGGTGTAATCAGTCAGCTAATGGCTTCATTAATGGGATTTTGCTGCATTTTCAGCAAAAGCCAGTGGACTTTAGATATAAAGCCAAACTGTTTATCCTGTTAATGCACCACTTTAAATACATTATCGTCGTCTCTTGGCCGGATGCCCCTTTAATCCTGTATAGAGGCCCATCGCTGCTTTTATAGATCCACCTGTAAATTAGCGAAGCTTTGTTTTCTATAACGACACTAATTTCTTTGTCGGAGGGACCTGAAAGCAAACGGTACCACAGTGTATTATTATTGCGTTGAATTTGTAAGGCAAGACCTGTGGGCTTTACGAGCGTGTAAGGTGCAAGCGGTGATAACGGGATGTAAAACGGAGGTCACCTTGGTGGTGTTGGGTGCAGTGAAGAAAAGAAAAAGGACTGAACAGAGTCATCGGGTTTTAAAACCCTTCGTGGAACTGTAGATCTCGTCATGGATGGGTTTTAGTGAGCGGACGTACGTTAAGGTAGGATGCAAATTAAAGGGGTCGGGATGTTCAGGACATGTCTACAAGAGTTTTTTATTTATTTGTTTGTTAAAATTTTGTCTGCTTGAAAACCTTTTAGCTTCTGAACGATGATGAACAGGACACAAGAGTTTTTGTCATGATCTTGACCATGGATTTATTTAGAGGAAACTACAGCTGCCGTAATGTTTCAGTGAATTCTATCAGAAAATGAGGCTGAGAATTCCGGAGTCACGGCTGTTCACGTGATGCTGCAGGATCCCGAGCGATAATTTCTGTTTTCTTCGAAACGACTGCCAGTGAAGAGAAAATGCCTGTGATGTTAACCTGAGCAACGACATTTAAAAGCTCCTGACGTGTCCTGTTATTGTTGTAAAGTCAAAAAACAGAAGCAGATTGTTGGTTGAAAGAAAAGCAGATCTTTATCTGTGAGGCGTTTTTGATTCTAACAAGGGAAAAGTTTTTTTTTTTTTTAAATAAATAAATAAATTTGGCCTGATTTCTAAGGAATCATGATTTTTCACCTCTGTATATTTACCTCGCCTGGGACGGAGTCCACTGGGGGTGAGGTACTGTTTACAGTGTTTTTTTTGTTTTTTTTTGTGAGCAACATTACGGGAAAACAGCAGGATCAGTCTTCATGAAACTTTCAGGATAGATGGGCATTGTTCTCAAATAGAACCGCCAACATTTTGAGGGTCATCCGGTCAAGGTCACCAAAAAGATCAAAATAATTTTTTTCACGATATCTTCCTTCATCTTCATCATATTTACTTCAAACCAATTCCAGAATGTTCATCTTTGAATTCTGCTTCCATTGATGTGCTACATGATGGAGTATCTCTCATCGTTTTCTTTCAAACTTCCATTTGTTTGTGTGTGTGTCTGTCTGTTGACAATCTAGCGTCTAGACGGTTGCACCAATTAACTTCAAATTTTCACGGTACATGCACAATCGTACATAGATTACCTGATTAAATGTTGGGGGTAATCTGGTCAAGGTGAAGGTCACTGGAAAGGTCAACCTTTTGGTCAGAATAACACATTTTCCATTATAACTCAAACGGTTGCTGATAGATAGATAGATAGATAGATAGATAGATAGATAGATAGATAGATAGATAGATAGATAGATAGATAGATAGATAGATAGATAGATAGATAGATAGATGTTCACTATTATGAGGATATAGGGACTCCCATATTTGGCACCATGATCTTTGACCTTGAGTGACCTTGAAAGCTCAAACTCAAGGTCATGGATTTCCAGAGGGCTGTAACTTGAAAACAGTTGATGGTAGACAGATATTTACCCTTATCAACTTATAGGAAGTGACACATGGGCTTTCATTTGGCACCATGATCTTTGACCTTGAATGACTTTGAAATGTCAAACTCAAGGTCATGGATTTTCATAGGACTATAACCTAGCAGCTGATGATTGAGAAATATTACCATTATCAACATATAGGTGGCGGCACGGTGGTGTAGTGGTTAGCGCTGTCGCCTCACAGCAAGAAGGTCCTGGGTTCGAGCCCCGGGGCCGGCGAGGGCCTTTCTGTGTGGAGTTTGCATGTTCTCCCCGTGTCCGCGTGGGTTTCCTCCGGGTGCTCTGGTTTCCCCCACAGTCCAAAGACATGCAGGTTAGGTTAACTGGTGACTCTAAATTGACCGTAGGTGTGAATGTGAGTGTGAATGGTTGTCTGTGTCTATGTGTCAGCCCTGTGATGACCTGGCGACTTGTCCAGGGTGAACCCCGCCTTTCGCCCGTAGTCAGCTGGGATAGGATCCAGCTCGCCTGCGACCCTGTAGAAGGATAAAGCGGCTACAGATAATGAATGAATGAATGAACATATAGGTATAAAATAAGTGCTGCTGGGTGAGGTTTGTTTTGCCTGGCAACACTTGTTATTCATTTATTTCATTTTCATTCTTTTTTTTTTGTAGCCTTGCATGTACAAGTCCAGTAATCAAACTAATAAGTGTTGAAACATTTGTTTGTTTGCTTGTTTATGTCCTTGGCATTTTTGCTCTTTTTTAATTTTGTTTGTTTGTTCATTTATTTTATTTATTTATTTTTGTTTATTTATTTTATTTGTAGTCATGTTTATCTTAAATTTGCACATACAAGCCAAATAATCTAGCTAATAATTGCTGTGACATTTATTTATTCTTTTTTTTTTGTTATTTTTATCTTAAATTTGTGGGAACTGATCAAACTCGTAAGTGTTGAAACATACTTAGTTTTTTTGTTTTGTCCTGGGCATTTCTGATAATCACTCGATTGACTGATTGAGTAACAGAAATGTCCAGGACAAAACATGCAATCAATTAAAATAAAATGAATAAAAATATATAAATCAATCAAGTAATTAATCAGTCGATCACTTAATTAATTTGGGATTTATTTTCTTTTTTGTATTTTTAGTCATTTGTCTCAAATTTGCATGTACAAGTTAACAAATCAAGTTCGTAATTGTAGTAGCATTTTGTTTTCTTTTTTGAATTGACAGATTTTGTTAAATTTAAAAATCAAACAAAAACTCAATCTAATCATTTACGAATCAAGCTAATCATTCTTGTTGCAATAATTTTGTTAGGTTCTTTTTTTTAGTCATTTTTGTCTTTAATGTATGGATACTAAACTAATCAGTAAGTGTTGAAATGTTTGTTTGTTTATTTGTTTGTTTGTTTGTTCATTTAATATTTTTGTGATCATTATTATCATTATTTTGTCATTTGGGCAACGAATCGACGAATCAAAGCGAGCTGTTGCAGTAACGTTGTTGCACCTTGACGGCTAGTTCTCCAGCAAACATCTTAGCAAAACTCAAACGTAGCGTTTCTCCCACCGCAGCCTCGGCAGCGCCCTGACGCTCCTGATCTGAGTAGAATATTCATAAAATTGTCAAAATGAGAGCATGAATCAGTCTCCAGTTTGATCTATTTATTGGTCGGTTTTATCAGCAACTAAACAGATATTTTTGGGCACTCTTAGCAAGTAGAACATGACCAGAACTGACAGTGAACATGTTCAGAAGACGAACCAATAGAAATTTGAAGGGAAAAAAATCTTATTATTGACTGAAAAAAACAGGAAGAACACGAGGACGGACCTGAGGCACGCACTGTGTTTGCTCTTGGGTGATATTTTGTATCCTGCTGGTATCCAAATGCTAAAATAATGCTCTTCTTCCTCGTGATTTTTCTTTGAATGACTTTATTGTAATTTATAGTCTGTGTGAGTCATGAAATATTGTGCGTGTGCCTCATTCTGATTCTTGCCTGGCTGAATCTTTAACACTTATCCGAAAGTAAGCTTAATCTGTATATGTGTGTGTGCGTGTGTGTGTGTGTGCGTGTGTGTGTGTGCGCGTGTGTGTGTGCGCGTGTGTGTGTGCGCGTGTGCGTGTGTGTGTGTGCGTGTGTGTGTGTTTGCGAATATTGATTGATTGATTCCCACCAGAGGCCACGACGCCACCGTCTGTGACTGACACTTGAGTAATTGAGGTGAGTGTGTTAGTTTTGGCCACAGGGGAGAGAAGAAAAAAAAAAAAGCGAGGTTTAATGTTTTAGCTACTGTAGTGTGTGTGTGTGTGTGTGTGTGTGTGTGTGTGTGTGGCAGCAGTGGATGAAGCGACACGTCATGTGACTGAACGAGTACAAAAGTGTGATGAGGTGATTTCACGATTGTGCCCCACTGCGTCTCGCTGATATTAAAGGTACAAAGTTTCAGATAAAAAAATAAAATAAAACATTAAACTAATATGAAAAACAAACAAACAAACAACACTACACTTCAAATATAATCATTAATACACACTCACCGGCCACTTTAATAGGAACTTGTTGTTGATTCTAAGATCCCTGTTCTTGGCTGCAGGAGTGGAACCCAATGTGTTCTTCTGTCTGCTGTTGCATGCTGAGATGCTTTTCTGCTCACCACGGTTGTAAAGAGTGATTATATGAGCTTCTGTCCTTCCTGGCCACTCGAACCACCTCGAATCTGTCCATTTTCCTCTGACCCTCTCTTATCAACAATGCGTTTTTGTTTTTTCCACCCACAGAACTGTCGCTCACTCACTCGAAAAATGTTTTTTGTTTTCTGCACCATTCTGTGTAAACTCTAGAGACTGTTGTGTGTGAAAACCCCAGGAGGAGATCAGCAGTTTCTGAAATACTCAAACCTCATCCTCATCTGGCTCAAACCAACACCCACAGTGCCACAGATAAAGAAATAACGTCACACTTTGAGATCATGATTTTTCCCATTCTGATCTGATGTTTGAACATTGTGAACATTAATTGAAGCTGTTGATTTGTATCTGCGTGATTTTACGAATCGTGCTGCTGTCGAGTGATCGGCTGATTAGAGAACTGCATCGAACAGAACAGCAGGTGGGTGTCGGGGTGTTCATAATAACGTGGCCAGTGAGTGTGCATTATACATTATGCAAAATTGATCAAGGTAATCGTTGAAGCATTCTTCTCCATGAGTCGTTCGTTTTAAGTTCAAACCCCTTGAACAGATATTTGGAACATTCCAGAAGTTACATGTTCAACATGTGGAAGTTGCTTAATTCGAATTTCCTGATGATCGTGAGAAGAACTGTTAAATCATTCATACTTTTTTTTTTCTTTATTCATTGTCTGATATTGTCATGTGGACTGATGAGGTCATGTTGAAACTATAAATCTGCTACCAAAATTATACCTAAAATCAAAATATTAATTAAAAAAATGCATCTTCCGATTGTGCTTCATTAGCATGGACGCTAGTTAACCACATTTTGTGTACTTGCTAATTCATTCTCATCTCATCTCATTATCTGTAGCCGCTTTATCCTGTTCTACAGGGTCGCAGGCGAGCTGGAGCCTATCCCAGCTGACTACGGGCGAAAGGCGGGGTACACCCTGGACAAGTCGCCAGGTCATCACAGGGCTGACACATAGACACAGACAACCATTCACACTCACATTCACACCTACGCTCAATTTAGAGTCACCAGTTAACCTAACCTGCATGTCTTTGGACTGTGGGGGAAACCGGAGCACCCGGAGGAAACCCACGCGGACACGGGGAGAACATGCAAACTCCGCACAGAAAGGCCCTCGCCGGCCACGGGGCTCGAACCCGGACCTTCTTGCTGTGAGGCGACAGCGCTAACCACTACACCACCGTGCCGCCCTACTTGCTTGCTAATTATTTGCTTAAAAAAACCTCAGTTATTGATTTGACAGCAAAATTGGACCTCACTTATTCCGAATATGACTGAATTTATTGGTAAATCATTCACAGGAGCGCTGACACAAAAATAAAGAAATATTGTTTTTATGAAAATGTAGTTAGTCCAGGAAATGTATTTATTTTTTAAATCCTAAGTATTCTATGTTTATTGCTGAATTTGCATAAATTTGCATTTGTGATTGGCTTCCAATTGTATAATCATTGAGTTACTGTGAATTTCTAGACTATATTATTATTATTATTATTATTATTATTATTATTATTATTATTATTTAGTGTGTCAGTGTTACACCAAATGTTTATTCTGTACCAAACTACAGACGGAAATATGGAGATACGGACAGACGGATGGACGGAGGTAAACCAGTATTAACACCCCCCCCCCCCTTCTTTGGAACAGGGTTATACTGGTTTACTCCGTCCATATCTCCTGTATTTCCGTCTGTCTGAAACACCCGTCTTCTCAGCAACCACAAATCATAGACACTTGATACCAAACTTCAGCTTGTGGTTCTATACCGTGTGTACCGTTTTCAGGTCTGTCGCACATCGACTTCCTGTTTACCGACTGAATGTATTTATGGAACATATAGGGTGGATTTTGACGCTATTTCAAGAAGCAAAATGCTATTTCAAGATGACAGTTTACCAGGATGCTGTTTGAAATCCCTGGGGAGAGACACGGCTCTTTACTTACTTGTTTCAGGGTTCATTATTTGTTGAAGTCAACATTTATAATAAGTGTCCTGTTCCTTCGATTGCTTGCATTCTGATTTAAGCGAGTGAGCAGTAGCTCAGAGTTGATCTTGTTTTTAAATGTCATGCAGCCAGGACAGAGTCAGTATTTGATATTTTGTTTTTATTAATATTATTATTATATACTTATTTGTTTTGTCCAGTTGTACTGACCTATAATAACCCTGGAGCTGGTAATAGACTCCATGAGGGGACTAAACCAACCAGCCGGCCCCCCTCCAGGTCCTGTGAACGCATTACGAGGCAGGTTTTGTCGATCAGATGTCGAGCTCTCAGTGCAGCAGCTTTTAGCTCCTAATGCAGGACCCGAGCTGCACCTCCACACTTGTGGGACGTGAGCGCGCACAGGAGACATCGCTTATTTCATACACTAATAGCCTCCGTAGGATGGGGGTAAAGTGCACGGCGTATCACTTTCTGCTGACGCTCCTCCGAGTGTTAAGTTCCGGGAAACGGTGGGAACGCTGTGTGCTCAGATCTCTGAATGGAGCGTCTCATAATCCATCAGCATGTTGTGATAAAATCCTTCCTGTTGTGACGCATTTTACGCAAACGTGCAAGACGCAGAACTGTTCCTGGAGCACTGTGTCGTCAGAGCTTCTTCAGTGCGTTTTCCCTCATCAGCTGATTCAACGATTTGTTATTTTTAAACTCTTTTATAGCACTTAAAATGCAACCTGCTTATTTTTTTTAATCTTTTTTTTTTGGTCCAACGTTGACCCATTTCATCACTTTCTGTCCTGACACTGGGTCTCATTTATCAATCTTTTCATAAATTTCATGTATAAATGGAGAGAGAGAGGGAAACAAACAAACAAACAACAACAAAAAAAACCTTTGTTAGGAATACAGTCCTGTCCAAAAGTCTTTGGCACATGTAAAGAAATGCTGTCGGCCAAAAACGGCTTCAAAATAATGAAATGAAATGTTTCAACATTAAAAAAAAAATACTATAAACAGTAATCAGTAAGCCATAATCAATCAATCAATCAATATAACAAAGTCAATATTTGGTGTGAGACGACCCTGTGTTTAAAAAAAATAATAAAAAATAGTAGTTTCAGGTCTGGCGGCACGGTGGTGTAGTGGTTAGCGCTGTCGCCTCACAGCAAGAAGGTCCGGGTTCGAGCCCCGTGGCCGGCAAGGGCCTTTCTGTACGGAGTTTGCATGTTCTCCCCGTGTCCGCGTGGGTTTCCTCCGGGTGCTCCGGTTTCCCCCACAGTCCAAAGACATGCAGGTTAGGTTAACTGGTGACTCTAAATTGAGCGTAGGTGTGAATGTGAGTGTGAATGGTTGTCTGTGTCTATGTGTCGGCCCTGTGATGACCTGGCGACTTGTCCAGGGTGTACCCCGCCTTTCGCCCGTAGTCAGCTGGGATAGGCTCCAGCTCGCCCGCGACCCTGTAGAACAGGATAAAGCGGCTAGAGATAATGAGATGAGATGAGTTTCAGGTCCAGTGAGTGCAGTTTTATGTGGAAATGAGCTGTAGGTTTTCCTGAGCATCTTCCAGAACCAGCCACAGTTCTTCTGGACACTTTGACTGTCACACTCGCGTCTTCATTTTGCACCAAAACCCAGCAGCCTTCATTATGTTTTCTTTTTTTAATCTGAAAAGTGCGCTCTTATGGAATATGCTGCTCAGACTCAATTTAAAGCTCATCTTCATCATAAACAGCTCAGAAGTTATTTAATATTTTGTAGAACACGTGTCGGTGTTGCGTCGATGCAACACTCGGTTTGTACGAGAGAGAATTTAATTTCTAAAAGCTGCTTGTCTTGTGAAATCCCTAAAACAGAGCTGGAAAAAAAATGCATTATATATTCAATATATTCATGTTCAGCTTCATGCTTCAGCTTTTCCCTGAAGATTTCGTCTTTGTCTCTTTTCATGTCTCTGTTCATGCTTTGATCTTTGTTTGGGTTTCGTGCCCATCTTTGGTTTTATTTTTTGATTATTTGGCGCTCCAGACGCAGGCTCCATCAAGTTCCTCTGGATTTCATCATCCGTGTCTAATCTCCATGGTTTGACCATCGTACATGATCACTTTTGGTGTCCGTGTTGCTCGGACAGCTTTGTTAAAATCCTAGTTGCACAAAGACCATCGTTATCGTTAAATAGTCAAGCGAGCATCATGCTGAACGCTTTCTCACGAGAGAAACCATGATGGTCCTCGTTAGCTTCATGTGGAGCTCTGTGGTTCTGGTGGTAGGGTTTTCGGAGCGGAGGTGTATGGAGGCTCCGTGGCTTTGTAGCCTGCACTGAGGTTCCATCACCAGGGCTGTGATCAGATCCACTGTGAACATCTCAATCACAGCACCAGCACGTGAAGGATTTTTCTTTGATCACTGTTTTTTATCTTTTCTGGTTCTTTTCCCAAAACGTCCTTTGACTGGAGATGGCAAGGTTTATTTTTCACAAGGTAAAAATGAACATTTTGGCATTTTGACAATCTCATCTCATCTCATTATCTGTAGCCGCTTTATCCTTCTACAGGGTTGCGGGCGAGCTGGAGCCTGTCCCAGCTGACTACGGGCGAAAGGCGGGGTACACCCTGGACAAGTCGCCAGGTCATCACAGGGCTGACACATAGACACAGACAACCATTCACACTCACATTCACACCTACGCTCAATTTAGAGTCACCAGTTAACCTAACCTGCATGTCTTTGGACTGTGGGGGAAACCGGAGCACCCGGAGGAAACCCATGCGGACACGGGGAGAACATGCAAACTCCGCACAGAAAGGCCCTCGCCGGCCCCGGGGCTCGAACCCAGGACCTTCTTGCTGTGAGGCAACAGCGCTAACCACTACACCACCGTGCCGCCATATTTTGACAATATTTAACTGTATTTATTCCCACTGGGACATGAGCTCCTGCTTCCACAAAGACCAGACTTTTTATCGCTACTCCATCGTATGATGGTGGCAGTAGCTCCAGTACAGAGGGATCTCACACCCTTGTTTCTCTCTCTTTTTTTCAGAATCGAGTTAATACTCCATGTTGGAGCTCAGGTCCACTGTGGCAGACAAATTACAGCATTACAATGCAGCACGGAAAACTCGACCAATGATTCTCTGGGAGCCTGGAACATTTTTAATTGTGTGCATTTTAATGAAGTTCTCGTGAGCTGAACACCAGAGATTTCATTCCCAGGTTTAATAAGACATCTGACTGGCATTAAAATGTCCTAATATTTAATTTGCTGTGCGGTGCACCGAAGCAAGCAGATAATACACACCTTTTGCTCTTGCTTTGAGAGATGAAATTGTTCAATTACCCGAGCTTTCATCTTTGTAGTTATTGTTTTGCTTTTTTGTTCGTGAGCCTGACGCCGCCGCTGGCAATGCTACCATGTTTTTTTTTGCTTGCTTGCTTGTTTGGGTTTTTTTTTTTGTTTTTTGAGCTATTTGTCTCTTGAAATGCAATGGACAGCATCGCTACGCGTCAAACACTGATCATGTGTCATTCGTTTGCAATCATAAGTACATCAGGTCGAACATGTAGCTCTAATGTTCCGCAGTTTATTATTCTGCACATCATAAACCCATTTTTGCGAGTAAATCAGTGCTGCAGGAGGAATTATGGAAGCATTAAATCAGAGTTAGAAGACTAGAGTCCTCCAGGGCCATCATTTACCGTTTGTCTTACCATATAATTACTAAAGCTTTCAGGAGCTGTACGGTGAACGAAACGAGGCTACGTGTGGAAAGAAAAAACAACATACAGACCTCTGATATCAGCAGGACGTGCCTGAAGTTACGTTTATAAATTAGCATTGAGGTGGTTGTCGCCGTCTTCTTACTATTATTATTACATAGATGTTATTTAACAGATGCTCTTATCCAGAGCGATGTACAACACACCCAGAGCAGCCCAGGGAACAGGTGGGGGTTCGGTGCCTTGCTCAAGGGCACTTTAGCCATTCTTGCTGGTCAAGGGAATCAAACCGGCAACCTTTTGGTTCCAAAGCTGCTTCTCAAACTATTAGGTCATGGCTTCCCCCATGATTACCTCGCCCGGGACGGAGTCCACCAGGGGGCGAGGTATTGTTTTCAGTGTTTTGTTTTTTGTTGTTGTTAGTGACATTACAGGAAAACAGCTGGACCAATGTTCATGAAACTTTCAGGAGAGATTGGCATTGGTCTCAAATAGAACCTCCAACAATTTGAGGGTCATCCGGTCAAGGTCACCAAAAAGGTCAAAATATATATATTTTTCTTTTCATGATATCTTCTAGGGGCGGCACGGTGGTGTAGTGGTTAGCGCTGTCGCCTCACAGCAAGAAGGTCCGGGTTCGAGCCCCGTGGCCGGCGAGGGCCTTTCTGTGTGGAGTTTGCATGTTCTCCCCGTGTCCGCGTGGGTTTCCTCCGGGTGCTCCGGTTTCCCCCACAGTCCAAAGACATGCAGGTTAGGTTAACTGGTGACTCTAAATTGAGCGTAGGTGTGAATGTGAGTGTGAATGGTTGTCTGTGTCTATGTGTCAGCCCTGTGATGACCTGGCGACTTGTCCAGGGTGTACCCCGCCTTTCGCCCGTAGTCAGCTGGGATAGGCTCCAGCTCGCCTGCGACCCTGTAGAACAGGATAAAGTGGCTACAGATAATGAGATGAGACACTCAAGCACAGACTGAAGCACACAGTGAAATTCCTCCTCTGCATTTCACTCATCTGAAGCAGTGAACACACATGTAAGCAATGAGCGCGCGCGCACACACACACACACACACCTAGAGCAGTGGGCAGTTATGCACCAGCAGCCGGGGAGCAGTTGGGGGTTCGGTGCCTCGCTCAAGGGCACTTCAGCTGTGATCCAGAGGGAGGGGTGAGTCCTGTTTATTCACTCAGTTCCCCTCTGACTAGCTGATGATCAAAGGAGTTGCTATAACATAAGATATAACAGGAACTAACTTATTTTGTGGACGTTCCCCATCCTTAAATGTAACTACAAATGGATAAAAAACATACCAAGTGGCATTCTGTAATCAATAACACATGCAATCATTGACGCTAACTGTGGTGTAAGAGGACTAAAACCCTTGTTTAGGAAAATAATCAACTTTGAGGTGGTAATTGTATCTGTAACTCTTGATGAACGCTCTCTCCATCTCTCCATCAATGAAAAAGTGGAGTGTTGTTGACTTCCTTCACCTGAAGTTTGACTCCTGGACTGAAGAGTTCTTTCCGTTTAGGTTTTTTTTTTTTTTCGCTGACTCTAGCAGTAAGTGGTGTTGTGCGAGGACAGGACGATCCAGGTCGTCTATGTTTAGTCAGCAGATGCACTCTGAGAACAGCTCTTATCCTCTCTCTCCGTCATTCGCCCTGATCCCTTTAACTTCTCGTGGGAGGATCTGGCCGTGCGATGGTGTAAACGATTAAAGGTTGAAGTGGCGATGGGGCTCGAGTGCAGCACCTGCGTGGGCTGAACGCAGCTTGTTTTGTGGCTCAGGAGCTGCCAGCTTTCATCAGAGCAAAGGAGAAGGAGGAGAACGTACTGTATGCTTGTTACCTGACGTCCACCTGTCACCTTTCTGACAGGGACACGCCATCATCCGCATGCCGCGATCACCTCAGATGAGCAAAATGACCTCGTGATGAGGAGTAACTTCAAGGAACAGTGAGATGAGGGGAAAAAAAACCCCTGTTTCGAGAGGGAAAGGGATTTATTTCAAGGCTTGTATACGAGTGCTGATTACGATGTACACCACAGTGAGGTTGAATTCTATAATTAAAAGATTAATTCATTTTTGTATAACAGCACATTTAGATAATCTAAGCCTAATAAAAACATTTAAAATGCGTTACTTAACAATAATGAAAACAATCTAATCATCGATATTTTTGGTTGGTATTTTGTCTTTAACATTTCTGGAAAGATTCTCGAGTGTTGTGGTTTGTGGGCAGATGTTTCCACATCCGGTACCCATTAGTCAAAAATAAATAAATCTATCTCTAATTTGGCCAGGGGCGCACAAACTTTTGCCTACACCTCTGCATTGACTTGACATAAACACAAGTTGCCAACGATTAATTCTAAAGATTTTAGATGGATAGTTGTGCATGTTTCTCTCCACACCAAGCCAAAACAATCCGTGCACTTTTATTCTGTGGGTTGAATTTCAGCAGGTGGTTCTTGTTTGGAAAACTTCAAAATTTCCCATGAATTCCCAAAAATTCCAGATCTGGAAATAAAGCTGAGGGGAGTCGAACTCTGAGCCTTTTACACTGAGCTACAGTGAGATGTTTACTCAAGTTATTTCTTTCTTTCTTTCTTTCTTTCTTTCTTTCTTTCTTTCTTTCTTTCTTTCTTTCTTTCTTTCTCTCCCCTTCCTTCATGGTTACTCACACCTATTTATTTATTTATCCTTCCTTGATTTTTTTTCTCACCATCTTATCTATTCTTTCTTTCTTTCTTTCTTTCTTTCTTTCTTTCTTTCTTTCTTTCTTTCTTTCCCCTTCCTTGATCTTTACTCTTTTTCTTTCTTTCTTTCTTTCTTTCTTTCTTTCTTTCTTTCTTTCTTTCTTTCTTTCTTTCTTTCTTTCTTTCCCCTTCCTTGATCTTTACTCTTTTTCTTTCTTTCTTTCTTTCTTTCTTTCTTTCTTTCTTTCTTTCTTTCTTTCTTTCTTGATGGTTAGTCACATTTGAGTAATTAATTAATTAATTTATTTTTCCTTCCTTGATTTTTTTTTACTCACCATCTCATCTATTCGTTCTTTCTTTCTTTCTTTCTTTCTTTCTTTCTTTCTTTCTTTCTTTCTTTCTTTCTTTCTTTCTTTCTTTCTTTCCCCTTCCCTGAGCTTTACTCTTTCTTTTTCTTTCTCTCCTCTTCCTTGATGGTTACTCACATTTATTTATTTTTCCTTCCTTGATTTTTTTCTCACCATCTTATCTATTTTCTTTCTTTCCCCTTCCTTGATCTTTACTCTTTTTCTTTCTTTCTTTCTTTCTTTCTTTCTTTCTTTCTTTCTTTCTTTCTTTCCTGATGGTTAGTCACATTTGAGTAATTAATTAATTAATTTATTTATTTTTCCTTCCTTGATTTTTTTTACTCATCATCTCATCTATCCTTTCTTTCTTTCTTTCTTTCTTTCTTTCTTTCTTTCTTTCTTTCTTTCCCCTTCCCTGAGCTTTATTCTTTCTTTTTCTTTCTCTCCCCTTCCTTGATGGTTACTCACTTTTATTTATTTATTTATTTATTTATTTATTTTTCTTTCCTGGATTTTTTTTTTACTCACCATCTCATCTATTCTTTCTTTCTTTCTTTCTTTCCTTCCCCTTCCCTGTTCTTTTCTTTTTCTTTCTCTCCCCTTCCTTGATGGTTACTCTTTCTTTCTTTCTTTCTTTCTTTCTTTCTTTCTTTCTTTCTTTCTTTCTGACTCTCTCTCTCTCTCTCTCTCTCTCTGTCCCTCCCTCAGTGCTTATTCAGTAGCTTTCTTTCTTCCCCACTCAGTCTTCTTTGTCGTCTTTCCTCAGCATGTCTGAAAATGTAAAGTTCCAGCTTCCCCTCTGACTGTTAGTGTTCACACTGGAGACTCCTTCCTTCAATAATTTCACCCCGAGACCGTGTTCTTATCTGTTTATTTTGGTAAGTCCCTGTGCAGTTATAGAACATTTAATAAACACCTTCTGAGCTGAAAACGGAAAAAAATATCTCTAACCTGTGACCACATTAACAGATAATGTACTTTAAAACCCGTTGTATAATAAAAGCTGCAGCGGTGTTGCGGGTCGACAGGACACAGCATTGCTCAGCATTCGATGGCACGCTGATAATGAATTACAAACAGCAGAGACAATGTTCCCTCGCTCACATCTGGCCGGACGCCCAGGGACATCCGAGTCTCAGCAGGAAGACCAGCTCAGGGGACAGAGAATATCGCGGAATATGATATAAACGGGACGATGGCGGCGAGGAGGCGGGGGAGACAGATGGTTCTGTAAATTGCGTGCATGTTGACACAGTATGAATCTATATCACACTTCCTTTGAGGATGTGATGGAGGACGTTGGCAAGGTGAAATGAATCATTTCTGTTTTCCAATCTCTCGGTGGCGTGTCCAAGATTAAGCACTTAATCCGATCGAAATGCCAGTTTTATATGTACATCAGTCTCCCCATCTGTTTATCAGCGGCGAAGATAAAGGATTAAAGTTACGGTTAATTCTGTGCTTATGCTTTATTTCGACTCGGGTCAATTTAGATGATTTTTTTTCCCTTGAATTTGATAATGTCTTCTAAACTCCAGAGTCCAGGGCCTTGAGTTGTGAATGTGTGGTGTGAATATTTTCGCTTGGTGCTCCGGTTATTACTGCGTCAGCACTTTTGCCTTCTGAAAGCTTATGGAAGTCTATTTCAGGTTCGAATCATTTCCTCTCATATTAAAGAACAGGAAGAGTTTCATTGACTAAGCAGGATTCTAATAATCTAATCTAATATCCATAATGGTCTATAAAGCATCATATACTGTAGCATGCATAATACCTTATAATCCCTGACTTAAGATTTTATATGTTAATGCTTGTATGTATTTTGTTTAAATATTTAATTATAAAAAAAGTGTGTGTGTGTGTGTGTGTGTGTCTCAAGTAACATACTTGATGTTTTCTATAATAAATTATGAACATGTTCATATCATGTTATAGCACATTCATACGCATTTTTATAATTATTTATGAAAATGCATCATACTTTATAGCTGTCTTTATTATGCATTATAAATTATTAACATGATGCGTTATGTAAGCAGTGTTCATAACACACATTTACTGGGAAATACGCCACTCGTATTTTTCATCCAAGCTCCATCCGGGACATGGAGAACCAAAACCGTGACATAAATCTCTATACTGTATGTCACTCGTGAGGAAATCAATGAGTGAGTTGTTTTGTTTTGATAAATTTGGGGACTTTTAGTTTGTGAATGTTTCGATATAATAAAAAGAAAATCACACATTGGTTTGAACATATGAAGTTTATCTTGTGTTGAAAAACTTGCATTTTTCATATGAAATGCATCACAGATCTGAGTGACATATTTAAATAATATTGGCTGGATTTTTTTCCTGGTACAGTATATCAGGTATATTCCATTCAGCTTGCATGATACTGAATGAACAAGTCGAAAATGGGTAGCTGAATGGAATAGTCAAATCACGTCAAGTGAAGTTTATTTGTATCGCGCTTTTAACAATAAACATTGTCGCAAAGCAGCTTTACAGAATTTGAACGACTTAAAACATGAGCTAATTTTATCCCTAATCTATCCCCAATGAGCAAGCCTGTGGCGAAGGTGGCAAGGAAAAACTCCCAAAGACGACATGAGGAAGAAACCTCGAGAGGAACCAGACTCAAAAGGGAACCCATCCTCATTTGGGCAACAACAGACAGCCTGACTATAACATTAACAGTTTTAACATGAAGTCAGTTTTGTTGATCTTATAAACTCTTCATTGATGGAAACTTGAGTGCAAAACTGTTCATGACAACTGCAGTCCTAAAGTTAGCAAGTCAACTGTAGTCCTCAGCCATAAAAGCATTACTGTAAGAGTCCAGAGCGTCTTCCAGGTGTGACTTTCAACTGTCCACATGGGGCCGTCCTTCACAGGAGCGATGCGATGAGACTCCAACCAAACACAGGGCATCAGGATGGATCAAGCAGGTCCGAGGGGCAGAAGAGGTTCAGCATCTCAATCTCAGAATATATCTGATATACCATGAAAAAAAGTAATTATTATTATTATTATCTCATCTCATCATCTGTAGCCACTTTATCCTGTTCTACAGGGTCGCAGGCGAGCTGGAGCCTATCCCAGCTGACTACGGGTGAAAGGCGGGGTTCACCCTGGACAAGTCGCCAGGTCATCACAGGGCTGACACATAGACACAGACAACCATTCACACTCACATTCACACCTACGCTCAATTTAGAGTCACCAGTTAACCTAACCTGCATGTCTTTGGACTGTGGGGGAAACCGGAGCACCCGGAGGAAACCCACGCGGACACGGGGAGAACATGCAAACTCCGCACAGAAAGGCCTTTGCCGGCCACGGGGCTCGAACCCGGACCTTCTTGCTGTGAGGCAACAGCGCTAACCACTACACCACCGTGCCGCCCATTATTATTATTATTACTATACTACACACATTGCTTTTGGGTGTTCAACACGTCTTTCTCTTTCAAAATTATCTCAAAATCTTCAGTATTTAACGAAGCAAACCTGGCGGCCATGTTTGTTTCCAAATTGTCACAGTCACTCGCTTCTCGCTAGCACAGAAGTTTTGTCTCCGACGTGTGACATCATGTTGTCTTGACAACCATGCAGTATCGTAAACCATATTCAGCGGTCATTCTCCATTGGGTAGAGTGACTTAATACACGTAGAATAAGCGATATGCAAACAATATTGCATGCTATCGAACCAAATAAATGAAACCTGCTCGAAGGGAATAAAACACGTTTTAATTCCATTGAAAAAGTGTCCTGTGTGTATAATATTTCCTGATATTTCACTCTGATGACGTCTCTCCCAGTGTTTTCCTGCGTGTTGACAAAATGGCGAACCGGTTCAAAGTTAAAATTCTTTTCATTTTTTTTTTTTTGGTGGATGTGTCTATATAATATCAAGAACATTACACAGTGGCGCAAATCTATGAAGTTTATCTTCTCGTGTTTAAAATATCCTCTTTTTATCACAAAGCCTCAGTTTACATTGTGCATTCTGAAAAGATATACAGTAATGAGTTATAAGCACGACATGTAATGCTTTCTTTCAATAATGTGTCAGTAATTAATTAATGCAGTAAAAAAGCTATAAATGCATTTATATAGAAGCAATGCTTAAAAACTGTAATGCATCTCCATAATTTATTATAATGATGTGTATAATACCTTATGAATGCATTATAACATGGTCTGAATATATTATACAGTACATACGGCCTTTATAGAAAATGTTATGTCACTTTGTCTGATTCCAAACTTTATTCTATTAACTGACGAGCAACTTTCTGATGAATGTCACAATAATTTCGTAAAATTGTCATAATTTTCCCTCCTCAAATTTTCATGCTTCGAGTGGGTGTGGCCTAGTATTCTAATGAGCATGCTTGATAGACAGCCGTCTGTAACCTTTGTGGTCTGAGTTAACATTTGTTCTGTACGTTGATCAGATTTTAAAATCTTGTCCAATCATGAATGTATAGATTTAATAAAAAGTAGGAGGGGTAAACAAAAGCAGACCTAGCTTCCGATTGGTCGATTTATAATTATGCAAGATTTACCCAGGATCCCATAGAGACATTAGTATTATTCAGAAATAATGTAAAGAAAGAATATAAATGCTAAGCCCCGCCCCTAATCCCAGGTTATACCTTAATATCTCTTGACTAGAATTCTGGATTTCCAATCAGTTTGCAGGAGCGTATTGTTATGCTGCGTCGTCTCTTTCTGTTCTTTTTGTTGTTGCTCCAGTGAGACGTGCAGGTTATAATTTGCTGTGTTCACTTTCTTTAAGCCAAAATATAATGAAATCTTTGTTGGGTGTTTTGGCGAGGACTTAAACAAACCCTGTAAATGAGCTAATTGAAACTTACGAGTGATCTCATTACAGTTCTCTTGTAACCCAGCCACAGTTTATTATGTGATTCATTCTGATGAATTTAACTTTGTGCCGGAGCTGAAATCCATCCTAATTTTATCTGAAACTCCTCTGTAGCTTTGGCTTGCTGCCTGGAATGAACGTTCTAAAATAAATTGCAGTCTTTTATGACGCATGAGACCTACAATGTGGCTCGGTACTTGTTTATAGACTGCATTATGTTCGAAGAAGTGTTATGACTGGATTTGAAAGAAGAGGCAGTGTTCCACTACATCCCAACCTGACAATTTAGCAGTCCAGCAGTGGAATGCTTTATTCTCGATTTCAGGATTTAATTCGATTTACACCACGATGCTCCTGAATTCTCAAATCTGAAAGAATGGAGCTGCAAAATAAATCGCAGGTTTATAGATTAATACTCTCCTTCTAATACGTTATCGTTTCTATAGTAGCAGCTGATTCTCAGACCTTGCTCCACATGAATAGATTTTTTTTTTTTTTAAAGTATAATTGTTGATATGAAGAAGTTTTCTGGAAGTAGATATTTAAGTTTAAGTTTATCTAATGTTAGAGAAGTAGCTTTGGGAACAAAAGGTTGCCAGTTCGATTCCCTGGACCAGCAAGAATGGCTGAAGTGCCCTTGAGCAAGGCATCAAACCTCCAACTGCTCCCCAGGCTACTGTTGGATGTTGTTCTGGATAATAGTGTCTGCTAAAAGCCTGTGTAGGAAGACTCTGTGGTGGGTGGAGCACAGAAGCATGGCAGGCCAGAACTGAGTTCTCTTAAACTCCTTTATTTTAGCTTTTCAGCTTTAAACATCCAGGACACTCTCCCAGTCACACACGCTCGCACGCACACAGACACACACATGTTCTGGTCGGGAGAGCTCCCTTCCTTTGCTCTTCCTCTCCTCTTATAGGGCGCGGTCACTGGGGAAGACACACAAACACAGATTAATTCCCCTCAGGTGCAGTGATTCTGCCACTTACCTTCCCTGACTCCGCTCTCCATTCACAGACCGACGCTCGAACACGCCCCCGCTGCCACATACCCCCACCACCCGACTCAGGCCGGGGAGCCATCCGGAATGCAGCCGACCCCCCCTTGGCAGGAGAGGAAGTCTGCCACGACCATCTGCGCCCCCGGCCTGTGGACCACCTCAAATTTAAACGGCTGGAGTGCCAGATACCAACGGGTGATCTGCGCATTGGCATCCTTCATGCGGTGGAGCCACTGCAGGGGCATGTGGTCTGAACAGAGGGTGAAAGGGCGCCCCAGCAGGTAGTAGCCGAGGGCAAGGACCGCCCACTTGATGGTGAGGCATTCCTTTTCGATGGTGCTGTACCTGCCCTCGTGCACCAATAGTTTCCAGCTGATGTACAGCACTGGGCGGTCCTCCCCCTCCACCTCCTGGGACAGAACCGCCCCCAGCCCCCTGTCCGACGCATCCGTGTGCAAAACAAAGGGGAGGGAAAAGTCAGGGAAGTGTAACAGTGGCCCCCCACACAGTGCAGCCTTGACCTCAGAGAAAGCCCGCTGGCATTGCTCCATCCACTGGACCGGGTCTGGTGCCCCCTTTTTAGTGAGATCAGTCAGCGGGCTGGTGACGTCCGAATAATTAGGTATAAACCTACGATAGTAGCCAGCCAGCCCCAGGAACTGCCTCACCCCCTTTTTGGTCTTGGGCCTCGGGTAGGCCGCAATCGCTGCTGTCTTATTGATTTGGGGATGCACCTGCCCATTGCCCAAGTGGAAGCCCAGATACCGTACTTCCACCGACCCAATCGCACAGTTCTTCGGGTAGGCTGTGAGACCCGCTTGCCTCAGCGACCTAAGGACGGCCCTTAGGTGTTCTAGGTGCCGTGGCCAGTCATTACTATAGATGATTGTTGTCTAAGTATGCGGCCGCGTAGGTGGCGTGGGGGTGGAGGACCCTATCCATAAGCTGCTGGAACGTAGCGGGTGCCCCAAACAGCCCAAAGGAAGTGTGACGAACTGGTGTAAGCCAAATGGTGTGGAAAAGGCCGTTTTCTCTTGGGATAGCGGAGTCAAGGGGATCTGCCAGTATCCCTTTGTCAAATCCAGTGTTGAATAAAAACAAGCCATGCCTAGTTGATCGAGCAACTCGTCAATATGAGGCATTGGGTACGTATCGAATTTAGACACCGCATTGACTTTTCTATAGTCCACACAGAACTGGACCGACCCATCAGTCTTGGGAACCAAGACCACCAGGCTGCTCCAGTCAATATGGGACTCCTTGACGATGCCCATTTCGAGCATGACCTCGAGTTCTTCTCGAACCACCTTTTTCTTGTGTTCGGGCAGCCTGTAAGGGCGGCTGCGCACTACCACCCCCGGGGGTGTCTCAGTGTGGTGTTCTATGAGGCGGGTGCGACCGGGCAGGGGCGAGAACATGTCAGAAAATTCTGTCTGCAACTGGGCAACCTCCGTGAGTTGGGTCAGGGAGAGGTGGTCTCCAAAGGGGACCAGAGTGGTAGGCGATGTCAATGTTCCCTTTTGAACCTCTGGCCCCAGCTCCGCCTTCTCTGGAACCACCGACACCAACGCCACGGGGACCTCTTCGTTCCAAAGTTTTAGCAGACTGAGATGGTAAATCTGTAACGCCCCATCTCTGTCCGTTCACCTCACCTCATAGTCAACGTCCCCGACTTGCCGTGTGACCTCAAAGGGTCCTTGCCACTTGGTGATCAATTTGGAGTGCCACGTGGGCAACAACACGAGTACTTTATCTCCTGGTGCGAACTCCCTAAGGCACGTGCCCCTGTCGTACAGACGGATTTGCCGTTCTTGGGCCTGCCGCAAATTCTCCTGGGTTAGGTGTGTGAGTGTGTGGAGTTTTGTGCGCAGGTCGATAACGTATTGAATTTTGTTTTTGCTTGTTGAAGGTCCCTCCTCCCAATTTTCCAACAGTACATCTAGAATGCCACACGGCTTATGCCCATATAATAATTCGAATGGGGAGAACCCCGTGGAAGCTTGCGGGACCTCTCGCACTGCGAATAACAGGGGCTCAAGCCATTTATCCCAGTTGCATGCATCCTCGCTTACAAATTTCTTAATTAAGTTTTTGAGGGTGCGATTAAACCGTTCGACTAAGCCAGGGGTGCCAGGGTGAAATTGGTAAGGGGGCCAGATTTTTTTCAAGTGGGACCTTGGGGGCCGAATTACACTTTTGGCCTGAAAAGACCAGACACTAACTCAACAAAAGGACATTATTTTATATGATTTTTGAAGGCCTATACGCCCAAAAGGAATTGTAAAGCTATAGCCTCAAAATGAGGCGCACAATAACATGGCAGACAAAAGCAATTTACCCTCTGAAAATGTGACAGTCTAAGCATGCAAGTAGCCTACATTTATAAAAAAAAAATGCTACAGAAATGGACTAAGACACAAATAACACGTGTAAACTGTAAATGACTTGGATCATATTTATTGATCTTGCACATCAAAAACATGTCAATGCATAGGCCTAATTAGGCCAATTAAAACGATTGGCAAGTAGGCCTAAACGAGTCAAAAGAAAGAAGTGCCAGGGTAAATAATTCCACCAATAGGTCAAGTGACTAAATATCCAGTAGCATTAGTTTAAAAGAGCCAAATATGACTGAACATACCAATAAAAACAAACTACAGATGGCACATTAACTTTGCTGGTCAAGTCCCACATATATTTCCACACACCCATCCTGTTTATTCCCCCTCAAACACACAGCACAAGGTTACATGGGGGAGAAATACCAGCTACATTTTACATGTGGAAGCCAGAAGTCTTTAACTTTTTACCAGCTTGTCGACATTGGGGGACAGACTCTGGGCAGTTGCTATTTTCATGACATCGTTGAGATGTCCATGGGTCAGACGACTACGCAGTTTCGATTTATTAATATTCATTACTGAAAATGCCTGTTCAAATAAATATGTTGTCCCGAACATACAGAGTATTTTACCGGCAAAGGCCATGATAATTGGGTACTCTGGTGGCAATGACTGATAGAAAGATTGGATTCCAACAGATGCGTATTTATCCTTGACGAATGCACCCTCCGAAAATGGCTTGGACACTTTTGCGATCTCCCACGCGATGATGTAGCTCGCCTTCACTGCCCCTAACATGACATAAAATGTACAACAAAGATATTGAGACACCCCTCTTTGAAAACAACCGCATTTAACATTAAAGGAGAACTGAAGATGATGTATGATATTAAAACGAACCTTCATGTGTCTCTCGAGACTTTGAGAAAGCTGCTTGCTGTTTTTGAAGGTTTGAGGCAAGCTCATTTAGCTTTTCAGTCCTGCGTTGCCCAGTGAATTGGCTGTATTTGTCGGCGTGGGTCTCGTAATGTCTTTTGACATTGTATTCCTTCGGTACAGCCACTTGTTGCGAACAAATCAGACAAACAGGTTTTCCCCCTACTTCCCAGAAAAAGTATTTCTCTCTCCATTTTTCCTGAAAGATGCGACCCTCAGAATCAACTTTTCTCTTTTTAGACAACATCTTGTGAACGAGCAACAACTAGCCTACTCTACATTAAATCCAGGTCATTGCACCTGCACGTGCTGCAGCAAGCAGAGAGCAGCTAAAAACGAACCGATGGATTACACGAAAATGGAATCAAATTGAAACATTAGATTTAAAATCTCATCTCATCTCATTATCTCTAGCCGCTTTATCCTTCTACAGGGTTGCCGGCAAGCTGGAGCCTATCCCAGCTGACTACGGGCGAAAGGCGGGTTACACCCTGGACAAGTCGCCAGGTCATCGCAGGGCTGACACATAGACACAGACAACCATTCACACTCACACCTACGGTCAATTTAGAGTCACCGGTTAACCTAACCTGCATGTCTTTGGACTGTGGGGGAAACCGGAGCACCCGGAGGAAACCCACGCGGACAACATGCAAACTCCACACAGAAAGGCCCTCGCCGGCCCCGGGGCTCGAACCCAGGACCTTCTTGCTGTGAGGCGACAGCGCTAACCACTACACCACCGTGCCGCCCTAATTTATTATTTAAAAAAAAAAAGTCTCATGAACCACCGGGCCGGATGTGATGACCAATCGGGCCGTATCCGGCCCGCGGGCCGTTACCATGGCACCCCAGGACTAAGCCATCCATTTGTGGGTGATAAATGCTGGTGCGGATCGGCTTAATTCCCAGTAACCCATACAGTTTGCGCAGTGTGCGTGACATAAACGTAGTGCCTTGATCAGTCAGAATCTCTTTGGGGATTCCAACTCGGGAGATGACACGAAAGAGCGCTTCTGCAATACTATGTGCTGAGATATTGCGAAGAGGCACTGCTTCTGGATATCACATTGCATAGTCCACCAGAACTAAAATAAAGCGATATCCTCGTGTTGACCGATCTAATGGCCCGACGAGATCCATCCCAATTCTTTCGAATGGGGTTTTGATTAATGGCAGAGGGCACAAAGGCGCTTTTGGAATGGCCGCTGGATTTACTAACTGGCATTCGTGGCACGCCGTACACCACCTACGGACATCGCCGCGAATCTCTGGCCAACAGAACCGTGCCATTATTCGGGCTAGTGTCTTATCCTGCCCCAAGTGTCCAGCCATGGGATTAAAATGAGCTGCCTGGAATATAAATTCCCGGCGGCTCTTTGGGATCAAAAGCTGTGTGATCGGCTCCTTAGTCTGAGTGTCCTGCGTCACTTGGTATAATCTATCCTTAATAATGGAAAAATAGGGGAAGGACGGGGTGGCGTTTGGCTGGAGCATTTGACCATCAATTACTCTCACTTGGTCAAACGCATGCCGCAGAGTCTCATCTCGCAACTGCTCTAACGGGAAATCCACGAGGGATTCCCCAAGAGAGGGAGGAGGAGCCTGCTGCTCCTCACTCTGATGCGACGATGATGTAGACGGCTCTGTGACAGCTGCTTCTGCCAATGCCACACTGGGACCTCCCCCTGTGTGGTGTAGTGGTTAGCACGGTCGCCTTACAGCAAGAAGGTTCCAGGTTCGAACCCAGCGACCGGCGAGGGCCTTTCTGTGTGGAGTTTGCATGTTCTCCCCGTGTCTCTGTGGGTTTCCTCTGGGTGCTCCGGTTTCCCCCACAATCCAAAGACATGCGGTTAGGTTGATGTGGGGTGGCCTTGGGCTGAGGTGCCCTTGAGCATGGTACCTGACCCCTGACTGCTCCCTGCACTTTGGTGTGGCTGCCCACTGCTCTGAGTGTGTGCGTGTGTTCACTGCTTCAGATGGGTTAAATGCAGAGGATGAATTTCACTGTGCTTGAAGTGTACATGTGACGAATAAAGGTTTCTTTCTTAAAATCCCAGCCAATCAGTCCCAAAAATTATCGAGTGGGTAAGGCGAGGATTAACCGCCACCTGTACTCTAAATTTCTCCCCTTGAAATAGAATGTGGACCAACACTAAAGGGTAGTTGTGAACATCCCCCTGCACACACAACACCTTCACTAATTGTGCTCTTCCCAATGCCTCGTCTTGCACCAGGCTTTGGTGGATTGAGGTCTGATTACAGCCAGAGTCCACCAAAGCCTGATACGTATCCCCTTGGATACTCACCGGTATGCGATATGCTCTGGCCCGATCGAGGGTGGTCCCTGGCGCATCGGGGATCTGGACCACCATGCCTACCTCCATCACCGAGCACTGATGCTGGAGGTGCCCCGGCTCCCTGCAGCGCCAGCAAACCGGCCCGGGCTCTCTCTCTGCACCGGTGTTCCGGAGCTCACTCACCTCAGAGGGGGGAGAGACAGACACGGAAGTGGGAAACAGTAGGGCACCACGGGTGTGGCGGGCTGGCTGGGGTGGAGCCAGCCCCTTCCTCCGCGGTGGGGGAATGGGGCGAGGACGAGGAACAGAAGGGGAGGGGGGGAGAGAGAGAGAGAGAGAGAGAGAGAGAGAGGGGAGAAGAGGAGACATGCTGTCCTGCAGCTGGAATAGCCGCCAAATGGTCCTCCGCCAGCTCGATGGCCTGATCCAGTGACGCCGGGCGATGGCACTGGACCAACTCCGCTGTTCCTTCAGGAAGTCAGGCAATTAATTGTTCCAGCGCCACCAGATTGACGATTCCCTCGGCGTTGCGGTTGTCGGCCCTCAGCCACCGCCAGCAGGCGTCCCGGAGTTGCTGGCCAAACGCGAACAGCCTGCCGACCTCCTCCAGGCGCAGGGCACGGAAGCGCTGCCGTTGTTGCTCCAGGGTGTGCCCCACACGCTGGAGGACGGCCCTGTGGAGGTTGGCGTAGACCAGCCGGCTGTCAGCGGGGAGCTGTAGCACAGCCAGCTGCGCCTCGCCTGTTAGCAGGGGGAGGCGGTGCGCCGCACGCTGTTCCACCGGCCAGCTCCACGCCTCTGCTGCCTGCTCAAAGAGCGCAAGGAAGGCCTCGGGGTCGTCGTGCGGGCCCATCTTCATTAGGGTGAGGTGGGGAGGGTCCGCGGTGGACCCTGCCGATGCGAGTAGGTGCCGGAACGCCTGACGATCTTCCTGCTGCACCAGGGCCTCGAACCTTTGCTCCTGCTCCTTCCGGAGGGTGACCAGCGCCTGGTGCTGGCTCTGTTGGGCCGTGGCGAGGGCATGGATCAGGTCCTTGAAGGGGGAGGACTCCATGGGGCTGTTCTCCTCTGCGCTCCGTCCCGGGTTTCGGAACCACTGTAGGAAGACTCTGTGGTGGGTGGAGCACAGAAGCACGGCAGGCCAGAACTGAGTTCTCTTAAACTCCTTTATTTTAGCTTTTCAGCTTTAAACATCCAGGACACTCTCCCAGTCACACACGCTTGCGCGCGCACACACACACACACACACAAGTGTTCTGGTTGGGGAGAGAGCTCCCTTCCTCTGCTCTCCCTCTCCTCTTATAGGGCGCGGTCACTGGGGAAGACACACAAACACAGGTTAATTCCCGTCAGGTGCAGTGATTCTGCCACTTACCTTCCCTGACTCCGCCCTCCATTCACAGACCGACGCTCGACCACGCCCCCGCTGCCACAGCCTGTCATGTAATATTTAATATCTATGGAATGAGTCTCCAGTGTCAGCACTTTGTAACACACAACTAAAGCTTTAGCTTTAAGTTTTCCAACATCTTCAGGACAGACAAGTTTACATTACGGTTTCTCAGTAGCATGACAAGCTGTGGCTTATTTATTTATTTATTTATTTATTTCAAGAGAGAGGAAAGAAAGACCAGCAAAGGAACAACTGTTTATTGTTGCTATATTGTAAGTGATACATATCTTGTGAACAATATGAATCATAACTTGACTGACGCAGAGATGTATCTAAGCGCTTGCATGAAAATTCTGTCAACTAGCGTTTGTTCCCATTTACTCGGTTGCATTTTATCCGAGACTTTTGTCATGTCCAATATTTGAAATATATGGCACATGTGTGTCATGTAGAAAACACACCTCAAAAGCAGGCGCTCTTTGATAAAAGAACACCATCGAAGACCTGGAAAAGAGTGGAGGAGCTACTGGGGGTTGACGGGCAGCAGGCCAGTAGGACAGTGATTAATAGTAAAGACTGCAGTCGTTTGTTGGAACCGCGGTTTCCAAGGCAAACGCGCCCCAAAGCCAATCTCATGCCATGAGTGGAAACTATGATGATGATGAACTATAAATGGATAAAACGTATCATGAGTCATTTGCTAAATTAATAAATTGTAATCATTTGCATATTGTTGTGGTACAAAGTGAATAAACACATTCACGATCGACAGCCTCATCACACCACTTCATAGTTTTCTTCTCCAGCACAACCGATCACGAATGTGTTCGTACCTTATTTTGGAAATGTTCATGATTTACATGTCATGGTTTAAATTAGGAAATGTTATTACAAGTCACCATAAGTCTGATCATATTGTCATAGTATTGAAATATTGATGCGGTATGACATTATTATGATCGAGCGAAAGATCTAGAGGATAAAACACATCCCTGACCCTAAAGTGAAGCAGCACAGGTAATGCAATCAGAGGAATCTAATGAGTCTGTACTCTGACGAGTGAGCATGGCCTTTATAAATGCCCAGGAGCGTTCTCCATCCTGAATGGATTTAGTGTCTCGGATACAGTTCTGTTTAATCCAATCCCAGCAGCTCTTCGTGTAAATGTGCTCATGTTTGCTGTTCTGTCTCTGTTGCCTCTGCTGTATGAATTTATTTGCCCTTCTGTCTCTGGAAGATGTGTTCGAGGTATTTTACACCACATCACTATGCAGTAAATACTCCGTACAGTTGTGTTTTTGTGGGTTTTTTTGTACTTCACAAGGAAGGTCTGTACATCACTCGATATGAACAGCAGAGATGTTTGTTTCTCTCTCGCGATGCCTCAGCTGCTATGCTCGTTTAAAAAAGTACAGAAAGGTTACACTTAAAGGAGAACTGAAGGCAATTTTTTTATTATCAAAATTCTATTTATCTCGTTTTATTAAATATCGGAATGCATTTTTGATCGCTATTTTGTCGCTGCTATAGCAAGTTCTGAGTGTTTGAAATATGCTCTGTAATATATCAGTCCATATGTCAAAGCAATGGCCGAAAATGAGATTCGTTGAGACCTGTGCGAGACATCGTAGGACGGAAGTAAATCGTACAGCGGAAATCAAAGCGGCCAACATCTGCCAACGTTGTCAAAAGACGTGTGTGCTCTCTTTCGAATGCTGACGTAATCAAGCCGGAAGTTTTGTTTGTTTTGATAGCAGTCAGGAAAGTTTTTGAAAAAAGTAGGCAGTAATCGTCATTTAAACTCGTTTTTGTGCAATATTTCGTTTGGAAAATAATTTTCAAAATGGCGGCACTGACACCTGGCTGACACTTCACGTTTCGAAGTCTCGCACAAGTCTCGTGAAGATCGCGCTGATAAGCAACGCCTGCCGTGGACCAAACGAGCTAAATTCAACACGGCTAAAAACCGAATAGGCCAATAAGTATAATATTTAATTGCAATTAGTTGCCAATACGAGTCACGATATAAGGTTACTAAAACCGAAAATGTCATTGAATAACACGTTAATTAAGAAATAAAGCAAGTTTAAAAATGACTTCAGTTCCCCTTTAAGATTAATTATGGATATTATAAAAATCATATTTAATTAAAAGTGAAGGGTATGAGTGAGAATTATACTTGAGTGAAACTTGATGTTCATACTTAACTGTAGTTAGCTCTATCTATCTATCTATCTATCTATCTATCTATCTATCTATCTATCTATCTATCTATCTATCTATCGATTGATCAATCAATCGATCTGTTTAGTCAATTAATTAGCTATTGAACACACAAATTAATTTATTCATTATTGATTTATTTAATCATTCATTTATTCATTCATGCATCAGTTTAATCTTTTTATTTATTTGCTTGCTTGCTTATTTATTTATCAAACACACTTGTCACACTTCTCACACCAATTTTCTAATAATTCGCACAGCTTAATTTAGTTACAACCTCCTTTAGGTAAAGCTTTAAAGACTGTTTTGTAACTTGTACCATTTTTGCTATATATTAAATCCAAAATTGAGATTTTTTTTAAATAATGAGAATTATTATTATTATTATTATTATTATTATTATTATTATTATTATTCAGTAAAGTAAATTCAATGCTTGAAGTGTAATTAATAATTAATTTGTAATAAAAATAATATACTGAATATATTGTTCTAATATCCGGAGTGGTACTGTATGAGTTTTTTTACACGTTATAATATTCAAGTGCTATAATACACTGCATTATACGTAAAATTTAAAACTTAAATTCTGTTCTTCGTGATTTTTTTTGGGGAAAAAAAGTTTATAGAAGGCATAATTGAATGTAAGTACAGTTAATTAATTTATTTATTTATTCTATTAATTTTCAGCTATACTATGGTCCGGGGGCAGCACGGTGGTGTAGTGGTTAGCGCTGTCGCCTCACAGCAAGAAGGTCCGGGTTTGAGCCCCGTGGCCGGCGAGGGCCTTTCTGTGCGGAGTTTGCATGTTCTCCCCATGTCCGCGTGGGTTTCCTCCGGGTGCTCCGGTTTCCCCCACAGTCCAAAGACATGCAGGTTAGGTTAACTGGTGACTCTAAATTGAGCGTAGGTGTGAATGTGAGTGTGAATGGTTGTCTGTGTCTATGTGTCAGCCCTGTGATGACCTGGCGACTTGTCCAGGGTGTACCCCGCCTTTCGCCCGTAGTCAGCTGGGATAGGCTCCAGCTCGCCTGCGACCCTGTAGAAGGATAAAGCGGCTAGAGATAATGAGATGAGATGAGGTGAGACTATGGTCAGGTATTCCCTGAAATGATTAATTCATTACTTTACAATCCTGGTGGTTAATTAAAAATGTTGTCGTTACATTCCAGTTCATGAATCACTTGATAATTAGCTGAGGAGTCGAAGCGGAGCAAACAAATACATACACGTCAGTCTTTACCCCCAAAGGGTGCCAAAATTTTTGCTTAGGAATTTGACTTATTATAGTGGAGTTTCACAAAAACAATGAATTGTCTGAGGAAACACACACAGGTTTGCTGACTCGAGCTTTAAAAGTAAAGGAGTCATCCCTCAGTGTCTCGATTATAGATTTATGTTTAGAGACTCACGAACGCCTGAAAGAAATCCATTTCTCAAATACACACAGCAGCTGAAGAGCAACCTGTTAAAGGAGTCAGAAAATATGACCGAAAGGTTGGCAGTAATGCTTGTTTTGTTTTTTCCTCATGACACTCTAATTCTCTGTTTCAGAAAATGTGATGTTCAATAAGAATAACAAGAGACAAACAATAGCTTTTAACATTATTACTTTTTTCTTTGTTTTTTTGCTCCTACTGTATATTTGGTCCTCCTTGATGGTGTTTAATACTGTGATCTGTATAATGCATTGTAAAAATGTCTTAAAACATCATATAGTTCTAGATTTGGGCTCTTGGCTTCCTACTTGGATATGGAAACAAAATTTTTGTAGGGTTCTATATCGGGTTCCTGGGAACGATGATGGAAAAACGATCCCTTTGGGATCCTGGATTTCAAGGAGTAATGACTTGGACCAAATCTTACATGTAGAACCTTAAATCTTCATTGGTCCCCTCTTTTCTGGGAACCATCAAGATTCTATGTAGAATTCTAGAGCTAGGTTTTCAAGTAGAATTCTTAACTATCCCCCCCCCCAAAAAAAAAAAAAACCCTTGAAGAACCACTGAAAAGATTATTTGTTAAGAGAGTAACCTTCAGCCCTCTGTAACTTCATATGTCCCTTTGATGGTTAACCAGTTCTGGCTTTACGGTGGAGAGGTTCTCCTTGGAACTTTTCCTGAAGGGAAATCCTCTGTAGTGAGGTTCTACAGGGAAACTTCAAGGGTTCTACCAGAAGAAGAAAACCAACTAAACCAATTAAGGTTGCCAGATATAATAATAATGGTTCTCCTGTGATAAAACACAGCCTAATTATGAGATGGTAGTCGTATTAAGAGTCTACTGTATGCAAAATTCTATAGTTTATGGTTCCCCCAAAATGAGGGTTCCCCATAGAACCCTATCCAATGACTGCTTGAGGAACTACTGAGAGTTTACTTAACCGTTTGCAACTTCAAAGTTTCCTCTCAGATGGCTAACAGGTCTGGATATCTGGAAGGGTTCTACTAAGAACCTTGTCTGGAAGGTAATCCCCCTGTTGTAAGTTTCTGCAGAGAAATTTTAGGGTTCACTCAAAGTGACAAATGAATTAATTAAGGTTGCCAGATTTATTTTATTCCTGTTGCAATAGTACAGTCTTACTAAATGGAGTTTCCTTGAAGTGAAGGTTTCCCCATCAACATGTATTCCATGTAGAACCCATGAAGAACCTAAGAAAGTGTCCTTTATTTAAGACTGTAACCTTAAGTCTTTGTAATTTCAAAGGTTCCTCTCTGATGGTTGAATGTACTGGCGTGGTACAGGGGTTCTACTTGGTACTGTTCCTGGAAGGGAGTCCATTTGTTGTAAACCATTTAATGAAGAATCCCATAGACCTTTCCCCTCTGAGATAACAGTCATATGTGATCATACAGTCTCTTTAAGGTTCTGTATAGAATCAAAGAACTTAGGGTCTCTCTATGAAAATATTCAGGGGTTCTACTTGGTACCTTTTCTGGAAGGGAAATCCTCTGTTTTCAGGTTCTACAGAGAAAAATCTAGGATTCCCCCAGAGGGACAAACCAAATAATCAAGTTTCCTCCCTATGAGTATAGTAGTCTTTCTACAACAAATTATTTCTCTTTTAGAAAAATAAAGGCTCCATCTAGCACCATGGAGGTTTCTTAGACTTGTACTGATACAGAATCACCTCCTTTTCTCCCTCAGGTGGCTCTCTTTCACTCACCTATCTTAGGAACAATCATAGCCACATTTCCCAAAGGTCATGGAAACTCCTCAGGATAGCTGGGTCGATCAGAGAACTGTGCTGTGTCCTCGATAACCATCTTCCCACCCTTTTATCTCTGCACTCCTTATGAGGCTGATCATGTGCACTTTGTCCCCGCCCTTCAAGGTCCTTCTCCCTCAAGTCCTCTTAACGTGGATTTACTTGCAGAACCTTTTGGAACTTCCTGATGTGAAGTTAAGGCTGCTGAGACAGACTTCTCAACAATGCACTAATAGGTTTTAGGGAGTGATTTGTTGAAAGCTAAATCTGACTGAACTCAGCATCTTTCCTACATGGATAATGATAATGAGCCTGGTCTGATGGGTCATGCTAACTTTGGCTATGTGCATTGCTTCTTTGTATTGATTTGACTGATTTATGTCATTGTTTGTTGGCTGCATGAGATCATGAGAGAGACTCATTGACAATAATGAAAGCACTGATGTAATTAGGGTTGTTTAGCCGGTTTGGTTTTTATTGTTGAAACTCCACTTTAACTGGATTTTTGGTGAGCAAGCAATGCCCTTCAAATACCTTTATGATTCATGCCGATGCTGGACTACTTCTTGGAGGTTTCTGATGTTGTGGCTGCACCCACATGGATACCCTAAAGATTTGCAAGTCTTACCCTTGCATCAGTGGATAAGTGCATCTCAATAGTATAGATTTGTACCTAAGAACTATTGCAGTATTTATAAAGTCTATCCTATGCACTTCTCAGGACTCTTTACAAATAGAAAGTGCACTGTTCTTTTTTTTGGCAAGAAACCTTGCCAGAAAGGGAATCTGTTCAAGACTACATCCCATCGATACAAGGATCCTGTGATACACAAAAAAGTCAATGTTCTTACTTTCATGCCATGCCAGAGTGAACACAAGTGGCCTGTGTATGAAGCTTGCCAAACACCAAAGAACAAAAACAAAACAAAATGTTCATTACCATAAATCTCCAGCAGTCCTTATTATCTCACTGGTTCCTTAACTTTTGAGAAATAGAACCAACTAAATCCATCAGACAATATCATAGGCAGGTACAAACAAATATACTGAACAAATATCCTGGTAGTGGACCGCATAGGAGCAGTGGAAGCTCGGTGATTAAAATTGTTGGAGTACTGATCAGAAGATCAAATCAAATCAAATCCCAATTCAAATCCCAGCACCTACCAAGCTGCCACTGCTGGGCCTTTTTAACCCTTGCTTCAACAACTCCGTTATATAAAATGAGATAAAGGTAGGTCGCTCTGGAGAGAAGAGTCTGCCAATTGCAGGCAAATATAAATATATGGTAATGATTTATAATCCGACTGTCTGGTATGCTCAGCAGTGCATGATGGCATGGTGTTGCATCAGGGCCAAGATGCAAAATGCAACACCATGCCACGTTCTGAGTGGCATTTTTTTGATGCTGGTGGAGGGCAATTTCATTAAAACACAAATCTTAAGCAGATCTTTCAAAAAGTAAACAAAATTGCATTTATGGTAAAGACTCTGAAAACAGACTCAAGCATCTTTTTAATTATTATTTGAGCCAAAAGTGTTTGGATATATTTGCTGGTTGTCAGAATTTGGGGGTTTGCTTGAATTATGGTCAGAGTCAAGAACAGGAAGAAAGTTCACAGACACACGTTAAAATACGCCACTCTTAAAGGCTCCCTGGCTTATCCTTCTGGGGATCCCTTAATCATTCATTAGCTCATCTGGCTGTAAGGTTCTTGAGCTGTTGCTGTGGCATGACGTCCGTCGTCCACAATTCAGTTAAATCGTATCTCCTCTGTCAGTTTTCCGTGAGTTTCCGTTCCGATTGTTTTGTTTGAAAGAACTCGGCCAAATTAACAAATTTCCCAGGCTTCTCACTAGAATTGTATCTCCTCTCTGATTTCTCATCCGGTTCCAGTTCTGATCGATGTTTTGGGTCGATCTTACCTTGAGGAACAAAACTTGGTCGTTTGTTGAGTTTCCTGTTGCAAAAAATTTGCTTACAACTTTGTTTATTTTCAGTTAAATCGTGTCTCCGCCCTCCCTTAGTTCTCAATGGATTTCAGTTCTGATTTTATTTGAAAGAACTCGACCTTCTGCACAAAACTTGGTCGTTGTATTGTCAATTTTTTGCTACCAAATTAGTAATTGGGGGCGGCATGGTGATGTAGTGGTTAGCGCTGTCGCCTCACAGCAAGAAGGTCCGGGTTCGAGCCCCGTGGCCGGCGAGGGCTTTTCTGTGCAGAGTTTGCATGTTCTCCCCGTGTCCATGTGGGTTTCCTCCGGGTGCTCCGGTTTCCCCCACAGTCCAAAGACATGCAGGTTAGGTTAACTGGTGACTCTAAATTGAGCGTAGGTGTGAATGTGAGTGTGAATGGTTGTCTGTGTCTATGTGTCAGCCCTGTGATGACCTGGCGACTTGTCCAGGGTGTACCCCGCCTTTCGCCCGTAGTCAGCTGGGATAGGATCCAGCTCGCCTGTGACCCTGTAGAACAGGATAAAGCAGCTAGAGATAATGAGATGAGATTAAATTAGTAATTGGGTCAACTTAACACATTTTCTTCTGACGAGAATTGTATCTCAACCTCTCATTTATCATGCGAATTCAGTTCTGATTGATGTTTTGGGTCGATCTTCACTCGGGGAACAAAATTTAGTCCTTTGTTGATTTTCCTGTTGTAAACAGTTTGTCGTGGAGGTTGGTCCTCTCTCACATTGTCACATTTCAGTTCTGTTTGATGTTTTGGTCGTCATGGTTGTTTAGATGGCGGGCCAGATGAGCTCCTACGTCCTTGATGTTCTGGTTTATAAACATTACGTTAGATCAACAGAGGACGTCCTTATCAGACAGGGTTCTAAGAGTGTACAGAACATGGCTTTAATAATCCCACAATCCGGGATCACCCAGAAAATGATGGGTGCCGTCTGGTTTCTACATCATCTCAGGGAGGGTTTTTTCCCCTCCCCCCACAGCAATGTAACTCAATAGGGATCTAAACATCTAAACAAACAGATTTCTGTTAAGCTGCTTTGCAACAAAATTCATTGTTAAACATGCTATACAAATAAAATTGGATTGAAGTGAATTAAATAAACGTCTGCTGTTTCATTGACCGTTTGGTGCCAATGCAATTTCAAAGCTCGTTTAACAGTGTCACCTTGGAGTTAATGCAATATTAAGATGACTTTTGCATTTGCAAAGTACATCCACTGGCTGACGGGCTTTGGTTAACTATTGATAAAATAGCAACCAAGGCTAATTCTGTCTTACCCCCAAGTGTTACCCTTGAAGATGATCCACGTGCATGTGTGTATCATATCATTTACATAGGTGTCATGTGGAAACTGCAGAATAAACGTGCTGATGTATCTGGTTAAAAAAATAAAAAGGAAATTGATTGCTCAGAGTTGAGCAGACATCTGGGTTTTCAACATTCGAAATGAATGACAAGCTTTCTGATGCTAATTTGTATGGCACTGCGAGAAAACAACCTCACTTATTAATCAGTCCCAGCATTATCGAAATCAAATTCATAAATCATTCAGATCATTAACTGCAATGACTCATGGAGCTCGCGCTTGCTTTCTCTCTGTATTTGCTCACACAGAAATGTCGGGGACAGGTGCCGATATCTCCCAGGTGCACTGGAAGCAGCAGTGGCTGGAGAACGGGACACTCTTCTTCCACGTGTCCATGAGCAGTTCAGAGCAGCTGTTTCAGGCGACACAGCCCACAGCACGAGAGCCATCGCAGGGCCTGCACGAGCATGTGCACCTGCTTCATATCTCCGTCATGGTAAGTGCTCTCAGCTGCCATGCCTCCTAGCCAAAGCTAACTAATTAGGTAAAATGGTAGGCTAAACATTAGATTCTAGTGTGTGAATTTGAAAACAAGTGCCTGTTCAACAAAGAAATGGGTTCACACCCTCAGCTCGGGTTTGTGCAGACATCTTAAAAGGTTCTTCCAGCAGAACAAGCCAAAGAATATTTGGCTGTTCCTCTACAGTCCTTCTTTACCTCATTGAGGATTCTGCATTGAGCCTTTGGTGTAATCTTGGCTGGATGCCCACTTCTGTGGAGACGAGCCACAGTACTAAATCGTCTCGTTCTTTGAACCATGGACTAATGAACATCTAAACTCACTGAGATTGCTTTGTAACCCTTTCCAGCTTTATGCAAATCGACAATTCTTGAGCTTAGGTCTTCAGAAACCTCTCTTTTTTGTGTGTGTGAGGCATGGTTCACATCAGCAGATGTTTCTTATGAATAGCAAATACAATGTTTGAATGTCCAAGTAGCTCTAACCCACATCTCCAAACTCATTTCACTGATTGATTGGACTCCAGGTTTGCAAATTCCTGACTCCAATTAGCTTTTGTTGAAGTCATTAGCCTAGGAGTTCACATTTTTTTTCTCCAACATGCACAGAATGTTTCAATTATAGATTCAATATGGACAAGAACAAAGCAAAAAATTGTTATTATTTAAAACAGATTGTATTTATTCATTATTGTAACTTGGATGAAATTCAGACCATATTTTAAGATAAATTTATACACCAGTCCAGGGTTCTAACTAGACAAAATATCAGTGTCATGGCACCAGTCATAACAGCCTAAGGCGGCCCCTGAAAGCTCATGGGTTCTACATGCTTGGAGATGCATTCTCGTGCATTTCCTGGCACTTGCAGTCCTCCCTGAAACTCACTCTTTTTTGGTAATATGAGGGGTTTTTTTTTTCCAAAAGTTGCTGTGATTGTTTTTGATTGAAGACTTATTATAATTAATATTCAACTATATTAGTGACATGTTTATGGAATAAGAACAAAACAACCAGTTGATGTTTACCAAGTGTCAGCTTTATTTTCAGCTTTAGCCATTCAATTACAAGACATGACTGTCCAGATCTAACTCATATCATCCCTTCCCCTACTGACCGTTACACCGACAGTTTCAATGCACCGTGTTTCATCATAAAAAAAATTTAAAATTGCCAGGGACCGGCACGTATTGGCATATAAGCGCCTCTTAACATGGATGGCACTTTACTGCAAACACAGCATAATGAAGGAGGTAAACCGGACTACCACGATCAGTGACGATCTCCACATGAAACTACTCGGGCAGTGACGCACTGGGTGCCTATGTGGACGGGGAGTGGAGCATGTCCGAATGTAGAACATTCGCATGGTGGGGCGCCGTCACCACTGTATGGGGACAACACGAGAAAATTAAACAAAAGACCACATTTTCAAGATTGACAAGTCTTTTTATTAGTGTAGCGGCAACTTTTACAGGCGTGTCAGCAATATCGTGGGTGTAGCGGTAAGGAAACATTGCGTATCGGCCCGATGCCGGCCTAGTGAGAACCCTGCCATCAGTCATAACATTAAAGCCACTGACAGGTGAAGATGTCAATAACATTGACTATCTCATTACAGTGGCACCTGTCAAGGGGTGGGGTATATTAGGCAGCAAGAGAGCAGTCAGTTCTTAAAGTTGATGTGTTGGAAGCAGGAAAAATGGGCAAGCGTGAGGATCTGAGTGACTTTGACAAGGGCCAAATTGTGATGGCCAGATGACTGGGTCTGAGCATCAACAAAATCTGGGGTGTTGTGGGTATGCAGTGATTAGTACCGACCAAAAGTGGTCCAAGGAAAGACAACCAGCGAAAAGGTCATGGGTTTCCAAGGCTCACTGAGTCGCATTGGGCACGAAGGCTAGAACATATGGTCCAATCCCACAGAAGACCTACTGTAGCACAAACTGCTGAAAAAGATAATGCTGACACCTTTCTGTTTTAGCCAGCATTATCTTTTTCAGCAGTTTGTCCTGCAGTAGCTTTTCTGTGGGATTGGACCATATGGGCTAGCCTTCATGCCCCATGTGATTCAATGAGCCTTCGACACCCATGACCTTGTCACCAGTTCACCAGCTGTTTGATGAAGAACCTCTAGAAATCCTCAAGAGTTCCTTGGATGGTTAAGCATAATACATTTCTAAAGGGGTTCTCGTAGAACTTTCTATAAAGGAGAACCTATCTGTTTGATCATTTACAAGTTTTGTAGACTTTACTGGACTCACTCCTTAGGTTTCATACCACCTCGCCCTGTAGATTTTTGCATGTCATGCAGATTCCTTAGTGTCCCTGGTGTAACACATTGCTCTTTATTTGATTTAAATTAATTTTAATGTAAAATTTACCTCATACGTGTACATCATATGGCAGATAAAACAATATATGGCATATGTACAATATCTGCTTTCTATACAATACCTATGATAACACGTACCACTGCTTTCTCAAATTCTAAACTCTGTCCTTCAATAATGAGATGACCAAAACCCAAATAGGAACTGCCAACATGTCTCAAAATGACCTCCACATCTCCAGTAGACTATTAGCCAGGCTAAGAGATTGCATGAACTTGGCACATACATCCACCCTGGATATCCTCTGATTGACACCTGGGCTGTACAAATAATATCCACTTGGGTAAGTGGCTACGGGCAAATGAGGAAAAGGCCCATCAGGTGCATGTCTGTATGTGGGTGAGAGGCCTAAGACGTGCTCTGGCGTTTCGAATGAGCACCATTAACTGTAATACTGTCAGCTCAGTGACAGATACAAGGTTCACGCTCTCTATTCTTCCATCAGCGAGTTGTCGCTCATTCTCCTCCCCCTTCTAGTTCATGATCTGCAGCTTGATAATCGACGCTCAGGAGCAGAGCTGCTGCCTCGAAGATGTGTCTGTGTGTAATGTGTAGCTGTATTTGGCGAAAAAATAAGTGTAAAAAGAGGGGGGGGGGGGGGGGAAACCCTGAACTTTATCTTGTAAACACCAAAGTCAGCATCACTAACCTCACCTTTGGTGATATAAAAGTGTGTTAGTGATAGAACTCGGTACATAATGAACACAAAGTGGAGAACAATAATAGACTAATATGGCAGTGTACGCATCACATACTTTTGTTCCAAGTTATAGTACAGCACTTCTGTTTCTCAGTATTTTTTTCCGCAACTTTATATAAAATCGTATTAATTGTCCTTGATGTACCGTATTAACATGGATTTTCACAGATCTGGTAGCCAGCTTGCTAACATAAGCCCACTTCACAGGATATAATGCGAACTAGCTCGGTGACTGGATTTCTCAGATGATTTTAGGTCATACTCATCAATGTTAAAGGTCTTCACTGCAAGCTGGCTAGTTCCCACGAGTCCACTTGACAGGATTTAATACCAGCAGGCTAGTTAAGTCTATTTGACCACGATGTTCATGAATATGCGTAATCTTGCCTGATAATACAGGCCAGTTAGCTAACACAAGCTAACCCGAGAGGAATTTTGACTGAAATCATATTCATGCTGTCAGTCTAAATGTTAAGTCTGTTAAAAAGCTAGCTCGCTAGCAACCATGAACCACCCTGAGAGAATTTAACACTAGGCAGCTATTTAAGCCTAAGTGACTGGATTTCTGTAGTCTGGTTAACACCAGACCATATCACAAGTGAAATATGGTCTGGAATCCGCCTACTGAATTTCTCGTAGGGGAGGTGTGGTTTACGATTGTCAACGGCCATTTATTGGACGTTGCGAATGTCTATCATTTGGCGTATACGTAGCCCATGGCCAATCATGGCAGTTGTACCCGGTGATGTAGTTAGAGCGACGAAGAAGACGAAGAGGCGAAGAAAGACTGTAATGCCAAACGCTGTTCTTTTTTTAAAACAAACTTTCGCTCTAAACTATTCAGAACAGTGTCTAAAGCTTGATCGAAAGTTTGGTTCGTATCGCTTGCCGCCATGTTAAATGTGATCCGTAAACAGTCCCAAATAAACTACAAGCTTCCGTTTGTCGAGTAGTACGCGTCACCGTCTTTCCACCCCTCCCCACTCTCTGATTGGCTCCCTAACTCAGGCGAGCCTTTAGACCATAGTTTCCATGCTGTCTTTTCAGATCGGAACGATTGTGCAAAGCAGTATGGGATTTCCCAGGCTAGGATTTCTGAGAGGATTTAGGGGAATATTCATAAATATACACAATCATCGCTGCTAAGACAAGCCAGTTAGCTAACACGAGCTAACCTGACAGGAATTTTGACTGAAATCATATTCATGTTGTAAGTCCAAATGTTAAGTCTGTTAAAAAAAAAAAAACTAGCTAGCTAACTTGCTAGCGTGAGCCATCCTGAGACAACTTAACACTAACCAGCTATCTAAGCCTAATTGACTGGATTTCTGAGAAGATTTTGGGGGAATATTCATAAATGTACACAATCATCACTATTAATACAAGCCAGTTAGCTAACATGAGCTAACCTAAAAAGAATTTTGACTGAAATAATATTCATGTTATAACTCTAAATGTTACAAATCTGTTAAAAACCTGGGTAGCTAGTTACCATGAACCATCCTGAGAGGATTTAACAAGCCTAAGTGACTGGATTTCTGAGAGGATTTTAGGTAATATTCATAAATGTACACAATCATCACTGCTAATAAGACATTTAGCTAACATGAGCTACTGTAACCTGACAGGAATTTTGACTGAAATCATATTCATGTTGTAAGTCTAAATGTTAATTCTGTTAAATAGTTAGCTAGCTAGCTAGCGAACTAGCATGAGCCATCCTGAAAGGATTTAGCCAGCTATTTAAGCCTAAGTGACTGGATTTCTGAGAGGATTTTAGGTAATATTCATAAATGTACACAATCACTGCTAATACAAGCCATTTAGCTAACACGAGCTAACCTGACAGGAATCTTGTGAAGATTTTTAAGTCATTATTCATAACAGGACAGATTTTTAACATCTAGTGCATACCAGTTAGCTATTAGCTAACATGAGTTAACGGAAGTGACAAGCATTTTGTGAAGCTTTTTAAGTCATACTGTATTTATGAACATAAAAAGTCTTCACTACACTGAAAAAGAAAATAGTTGGACCAACTTAATTGAATTGTTTCAATTGGTAGCACCTAAATGAATTAAGTTCTTTGAAATTAAGTTAATGAGTTAGATTAACACAATTGATTTAAGTCACATGTACTTAATAATTCAATTGTTCTCAAATCAACGTTTTGCATTAATCCAACTTAAAATTAAGGCTTAAAGTTAAAAGGCAACTTAAAGTTTTCCGTTTTTCCAACTCTATAATTTGCATAACCCAAAAGTAAAATAGTGCTCCTTTCTAAAGGCCCGGTCCCACTGCACTTACGGATGCAAAGAGGATGTAAAATGTAAAAAAATCTTTGCCATCCGTTGGAAAACGCTATGCATCCGTTGTGTACTCATTGCATACGTGCTTCATACGCTCTATCCATCGAGCATCCGTCCACTGTGATTTCATCCGCGCAAAAAGTTTTGAGCTGCACAAAACTTTTAGAACGGATGAACTTTCCGCCGTGTACGATGTAAATCCGCGACATATACGAGCAACAAACGTTCTATGTCCGTTATCATCCGTTAAACGTCTGCTGTATCCTCTCTGCATCCTCTGGGCATCCTCGCAACTCACATCCGCTGCAGCTGAAAATGGAAAGAAGGAGGAAAGATAAGGTACATGAAACGTCTATTCATCGTTAGTAGCACGGGAATAGAAAGGATGTAAGCGTATGCATCTCGTATATAAAGTATTCAAAACGGACAAAGCGTTTATATCTGGGATGTATCTCGTATATTTAGGATGTCTGGAGTATGTCTAGAGTATGTAGAAGGACACCTAGCGGACAATCGATATTTTGTATAAAAAGGGGGAGAAAATCATCTGGATCTCTCGATGTAGCCGCCAGCACGTCTTTCCGCTTTATGCTGACGGCGTGCGTGCTGCATCCCTTTATATCCGCGGAGCAGACGCAATTCATACCCCCCGCATGTGCAGTGAACAGTCTGCATCCGATATACATCCGCGCAACATCCCCTTTGTTTCCGTTAGGCGTACGTGATGCATCCCCTTCATCCGCTATGCATCCGCTCTTTCTGCTATGCGTCCGCTTCTCAGTTATCACCGGTAACCCCTTCGGAGCTGTCATCCACTTCCATCCGCTTTCATCCGCTAGGCTTCCTATGAATATGCGTTTAACATCCCCGCTATATACTACCCACGTCCGTTCTTTTCCGTTCTGTTTTCGCCAATTTTGTCCATTTCTGGAGCGGATGAAAACGGATAGAGCCACCCCCGAAATTTTGCTCGTCCACTGTGTCCTTTTTGCATATGTTTTGTGTCCATCGGCCAGTGGGACCGGGCCTTAACCTAATACTATGGTTTCATTAACCCTTTGGTGACTGACCCCTTGAAAATGGTTCCTCCAGGAACGATGACGTTTCAGTTGTCAAGACAACGGAAAAACTAAAATACAAGAGCATTTTGTTTTGTGCACAAGAGCATTGTGACGTATCTTTGTTTTTGTATTTTAGTTTTTCCGTTGTCTTGACAACTGAAATGTCATCGTTCCTGGAGGAACCATTTTCAAGGGGTCAGTCACCAATTAAAATTACTTTTTGTAGTAACGTTAAAATGAAATTTTAGTTTGTTAAATATAACTAAAATTACAATTTTAAGTTGGCTGAAAATATATTAAAAAACCCTCAAAATCTGATGTTTATATATATATATATATATATATATATATATATATATATATATATATATATATATATACACACTTTATTGTATAAATGTAAAGAACCATTAACTTTATGACCACCAACACAGCTTTTGTGCCATCACATTACACATTTGTCCTTTTTAAAACACATTATGCACAAAATGCATAAGTAATTGTTGGGAAGACCACAAACTTACTTTGTCAGCAAAGTGCAAAATAGTGCAATAATGTATTATACAAATATGCCTAACAATCTCAACTGGGGTGGGGGAAATTTCCGATTTTTAGATTAATCGCGATTCGGACGTGAACGATTCTGGATCGATTCACAAACGTCCAAAAATCGATTATTTAAATGTGTTGAATAAAGAAATACAGCGGCGCACAGGGGTAAACAAACATGGAGAAGGCGGAGACGTCATGACGTCAGACGCACAGCATCACGAGAAACCAAATTGATGCAGGTTCACTCAAATGAGAATAGCAGGTTACATGTGTACTGAGGGAACAACGTGTAATTCCAAGTTGATAAACTCCACAAATGTAAACTGCCTTCACTAAAGCAGAAATCTGAATGAAACTCACTCAGAACTTTACGTTACTTCAACTACTGCTGAAAACACTTTTTAGAGTGTAATAGAGAGGGAGCTAAAATGCGTCCACTTGACAGGATTTAACACTCGGCAGCTAATTAAACCAAAATGACTGCACTTATGAGAAGGTGATTTTCATAAATATACACAACCTTCACTAATATGATATTAGATGGCACATTTAATCTAGTTTGTGGAAAGTTGTGGAGGTCAGGGACCGTCAGTGAAGCCCACAAGAAAGACCATCATTACATTTACAGTTTACCTTTTGGCTTGTACTCTGCTTCACACGTAGTAGCTTGATTTAAAATGACTTGTCAAATTAATACAGTGCAAATATTTCCTCAGATAGAATTGATGAGTGTCATTTTTGCACTCTATACTCGCCGGCCACTTTATTAGGTGTTTTATGCAGTTCTCTAATCAGCCGATTCCTTGAGAGCAGCATAAAACGATGCATAAAATAATTCAGATACAAATCAAGAGCTTCGGTTAATGTTCACAATGTTCAAACATCAGATCAGAACGGGAAAAATTGCAATCTCAAAGTGTGAATTTCTTTCACTGTGGTATGGGTGTTGGTTTGAGCCAGATGAGGATGAGGTTTGAGTATTTCAGAAACTGCTGGTCTCCTGGTGTTTTCACACACAACAGTCTCTAGAGTTTACACAGAATGGTGCGACAAACCAAAAACATTTTTGAGCGAGTGAGCGACAGTTCTAGGGTGGAAACAAACGCCTTGTTGATGAGAGGTCAGAGAAAAATGGACAGATTCGAGGTGGTTTGAGCTTTTTTGCCAGGAAGGATATAGTGACTCATGTAATCACTCTTTACAACCGTGGTGAGCAGAAAAGCATCTCAGCATGCAACAGAAAACAGAAGAACACGTTGGGTTCCACTCCTGCAGCCAAGAACAGGGATCTTAGAATCAACAACAAGTTCCTATTAAAGTGGCCGGCGAGTGTATATTGTCTCAGTACCTGCTGTATGTTATGATTAATTAATATATTGATTTGATACTTGTTTGAAGATTGAAACTCTACATTCAGAGCTTTAATTTGAGACTTTGGGACTTCTTTATTGCTTGTATTTGCTTGGACGTCCTTATTGATTCTGCAGTACCACAGGGTGATTCGCACTCAGCCACTTGTTCCCCTTGTCAGAAGCATTATAAAAAGAGAATTTAAGACCCCAGGGAGGCCAGTTACCTTTAATAGATCTGCGCCTGATTGGTCCATGCTGTAGTCTCCCAGGCAACAAGGCCTTCTGGTTTTATTCATGTGCACATTACGAATATGAAGTGTTTATTGCTCGGGTACAGTTCAGGTATACGGGAGGTAGAATTTCTTCTCTATGATGCATTGATAATGTATTTGGGATTCTCAGTCTAGCAATATTGTATATTATGCTCCAGTTAAAGCTCGGGGAGGAGAAGATTGATGTGCCTTTAGATCATTTGGATGATCTTTCATAAGGGCGTGGTGATTTGAAACACAGATGCATGGATTGTGTAGAGCTTTAGGACTGCATTATAGTCGAACAGTTAAAGGTATTGCTCAAGTTCTCGGCTCAGATTATGACGAGTCCTCTTTTATAAATGCCTAATTCTAAAGAAATACAGGTTATATATTTCATGTAAGGAATAAAATACTCCGTATCAAACAGTTAAAAGAGGTGTTGTGATGAAACGCCATCGTCTTGACCACCCCGACAACATCAAGTCGTCATTTTATCCATCTTAAACCATAATTATTACAATTTGTTCCTTTTTTTTAAAGAAAGGCACATCCTAAAATGGTGCAAAACACTTTCTTTTACATTGCAAATGCATTTTAAACAGCAATTAAGAATTATACAGCATTTAGCATGGAACAGCAAATATTATTAGTGTATGAATAATGTTTTATGTACACAGATTTTAGAGGAAATGTTGCAGACAATGCTTTGCATAACAAGCTCGTAGGACTGCATTACGCGTCATTACATGGGGAGAGCAAAACAGAAGGTGGCTCGAATTATTCCGCTTTAATTGGCACACTTGCCAGTCATGCCATGCAAACACTAGTGTACCGGGATAATGATGGCTCTGTAGGTTACAATTTTGCCCCTACTGTTTCTTGGAGGAGAGGCCGGGCTGACGACGATGGCTGCTGGTTCAGATAATGAGTTTTAAAGCTGTGAGTGGTTCAACATGTACGTATAGGAAAATAAAAACTACTGAAATGCATCACGAGAGGGAAGATGAGGGAAAAGTGCCGAGGTGGGCTAGGAACTTGAGCTCTCTCTCAGCGCTGTTTATTCCAGCGGGGATTTGTAACGGGTTGGAAAGTAAATCTGCGAGTTGTGTGCACTGAAAGAAGATGGAGGCATACACAAGAGTTCAAGGCTTCAAGATTATATATTTGGTGGAACTTGAACACAGCTACAGGGAAGAATTTTAGCTTTTTTTTTTTGCAACAACTTGCACAAGCATGTATGGTAATTAGCATATTAGCTTTTCCATAGTAGGTTTGCATAGTGGCATAACTTCTCAGGATGTGCCGTTATTTAAACTGTGAGGTTTATAACTCCAATGAAAAATGATACAACCTCAGATAATTAAGTTATTCCACAAAATCGAGTCGTACGTGAGCTGATAGCCGACGAGGCGCGTAGCACCTAGTTGGCTATAAGTTGTGTTCGACGAGATTGAGTGGAATAACTGTTTTATTCTATCCACATTCACTGGATTTCGAGAAACAGAGCATTTTTATTTTTTGCAAATTTGATAGTTTATACAAAACATCTGAGAAAATAATTTCCACTTAGAATGTAAACAAATTGGCGAAACGACAGGAGCAATTTGTGAAAAATGTGATAATTCTTAAAAAAATAACAACAAAACAAGATACGTTCTTACCATGAAATACTTTGATTCCATATTTTGTTGCTTCCCCCTCTTTTGTGTGTGTGTTTTTTGGGGGTTTCTTCTTCTTCTGTTTTTTTTTGGGCGGTTGGCAAACCAACTTAAAGGTGCATTACCGCCACCAACTGGGCTGGAGTGTGGAACAGGAGATATGGGGAAGGAAACTATATTCTTTTAGCTATTTCTGTTTCTTTTAAATACTTGATGATAATTTTTGGGGTTTTGTTTTCGAGTAGAGTTTTTATTTCATCCTCGGTTGGTTCAGCAACACGCTCCGCCATTTTGTTTTTCTCTCCTCACAGTATATGAGCTGATATCCTAGTAGTAGAGTAGCCAGTCAGAGTGCATGATTGCTCATATCCAGTGAATGTGGATAGAATAAAGATAGTTATAAACAGTCCATAACACCATAATGACAGTCGTCAGGGGCGGACTGGCAATCTGTGCGTTCTGGAAAAGTCCAGAACGGCTGTCCGGTCTACTACGGCCGTCGGCCCTGTTCAATAACCAAAATTTTCAGTCTATCAACTAAGAACAGGTGGCGCTAAGACAATAATTTATCCATCAATCATTATTCCATAGGCCTAAAAGCCAACAAAGAAGAGTAACGTTAGTGTCTGTCAACAGAAAGATGGCAAGCAGAAAACGTAAGGAGAAAGGTGGATGGGAAAAGTTAAAACAAAAGAAAGTGAAGTCACTTGAAGAAGATGCTTCAAAATGTAGAAAGCTCACAGAGGTTTTTGGCAGCAGTGCAACTGCAAGCAGCAGCAGTAACGTTCATGTCACGTTATCACCGAGCGAGACTGAGAACCAGGTGGACATCCAACCTGACCAACCACATGCTGATGATGATAGTCATGATGAGGGGCAGGCAGCTGAGGGAATTTCACCGGAGGAGGAGGTACCGGTAAGTGACAACAACATAAAACCATAGCATAAAACAGGTTACGTAAAGGCCACTCATAGACCCCTGTCATACCGTAGTAGGCCAATCTTCTATTGATTGGATTTGTGGTGTGATGATGAGAAATATGTGGTTTATTGCTGTCAGAACAAACACGTAACTACCAAGCAAGCCAATTATAAATAGATAGGCAAGCACAAATGGCCACGATTTCATATGTTCACCTCTGCATACAGTAATTCATGCAGATTAGGCTCTTTACGTTCAAGAGAACCAAAGCTCTAGCCGATCATTAACCAAAAGTTTGAGGGGGAGAAGTGTTTTCCATTTTGGCACTATTTATCTTTGTCTTCTCTTTCATGGTGCGTGGTGGAATGTCTGTGGAATAGGCTACGAATGTTGTTTGAAGGATGATTGGTTGAATGGTATCATAACTAATCACAGCAGCATTGGATTGTGCAATTTGTTAATAGCCAAATTTTAGATCTGTTTGTCAGGCTTACCTACCAAAAAAATCAGCATAATATTAAAACTATAAAATGTGTCAAGCAGGCTAATTCTTACACAGAATAGACCTAAAAGGCTAAAAATGTAATTGGGATTTAGGAAAAAACTCCAAATCTGTTTTATTCTTCTTGTCTGCAGCCTAGGTATCAAATGCTATGTTTATCCAAAGTTTTGGCTGTTTTTTAAAAATAGAATTTTGAAGTATAAGTACAGGTTTAAAGGCTGTCAGTCCAAATAATACCTTGAGGCCTTCATGTTAATGGCTACTGCAAAAGACATCCTCATGTCCCTGGATAGCGACTGTATCATTGACAGAGTGGCAGAAAACAGTGACCTTCTGAGGAAACTTCTTCTCCCTCAGCACTAATTGTACCAACCTTTAACAGCCAACATTCAGAATGACTGCTCAGTGTAATTATTGTTGGCAAAGTCAGTTACAAATATCAGTGATAAATAGCAGTATAAAAGACAATGTCTATGTTCATTTTTGTTTAGGAGATGCAAGTGATGTTTAGTCGTTCTTGAATATTAGATGTTCTTGAGTTCTTGAATAAACAATCATAAATAGTTCATATGTGTGGGTTTTGTTATGACAGACAATATAGACCCCTTCGCAGTAAACGTCATTCATACGTAAGCGGAAATTGCGCGCGCAGCCTGGACTCAAAAAAGACTCAGAAATGCCTAGTTGTTGTGTTGTCGGGTGTCAGAATCGTAGCAGTGATGGGGTTAAAATGTTCAGAATTCCAGCAGGATCTCACCCATTCCAAAAAAATCGCCGATGTCTATGACTACAAGCCATCAAACGTGTAGACTGGGATGAAAGCACCATCAAAAATGCGCGGGTTTGCAGCGCCCACTTCATCACAGGTAAGATCAGGCTATTTATTAAATCTTTCTTTTTTATTCTTTCTAGTCTTCGTTTATTGATGTAGCAAAATACTTTGGTAACGTTTGTCTGATTAGCTGGGTCATAGTTACACAATGTAATGAATATTGTTAGCATGTTAGCTTAGCTTTGCATGCAATTTTGTTTGTAGGAGAGGTCTCGCTTGACTCAAGCAGTCCAGATTTTGTGCCATCATTATTTGTGTATGCCGAAAATCACAATTTTAAAGCAAGGACGGAAAGGTAAAATTGTGTGCCCTCACTCTAAATGCCAACTTACGCTGACTGCTCTAACCTAGCTCCCGCCCCGTTCAGTTTCATTTCTGGTCTCTGCCTCTCGCTTTTTACGCAGCTCTGATTTCTCTTAGCTGCATGCTTTACACTATCATTCCTTTCATGCCATTACCTCCTGCAAATTGCTGTTTAGTGTTGGTATTTGCTGTTGTAGCTAAAGCCACATTGCCATCACATTACTGGCATAATTTGATTAAAACAAAATGAATATGAATGTCCCATTGTTAATCAAGTTGTACATGCCCGCACAGAACATAATCATATGCGTCTAAAGACTTGTAGGCACGAAGTTTTTCGTGGGTGTACACTGAAGTCTTGTCAATAAGGTACGAGTATATATCTGGCCATTGTATACCAGGGAACTTACTAACATCGTCCGTCCACTCTTTAATTAAATGCGGATCCGGTAGGCGATGTCCACTTGTTAGAGTTAACTTATTTATGTAGCATTCTCGAGCTTGTAACGACAATTGTTTGGCATAATCTGACAGCTCATAATGCCGGTCTATGGGCAGCACCATTGTTTCTGGGTCCAGGCTGCGCGCGCATCCTGGCAACGGTCGGTTTGTTTACAAACATGCGAAGGGGTCTATACCACTATAGCACTTTACTATAGCACTATAGTATAGTATACTATAGTATAGTGGGCCTATTTGGGGGGAAAGTCCAGGGCCGTTTTTTGGTCCCAGTCCGTCCCTGACAGTTGTGTTTATTTCTTGTGACCTGAAATCCTAACTGATGACTGATCAGTATATTGTATCAGCAAATCTACTGATCAAACATAACACTTTAACACAAGGCAGCCTGGAAAGTGCCATAACATAACCTTATGTCACTTAATGCTGGTGGTATGTCAACTTGACGTCAACACTGAAGGAACAAAAGCAGCCTCTATGAATAGTGATGCTTAGTGAAATGAACCTCTTCCTGACCACTGATCTAAACATGCTGAAACATTCATAAGGCTCATTACGCTGGCAGTATCTGTGATGAAGCCTGATGTTGACATAACATTTTCTCATAATGACTCATTTCAGAAACATTCATAAAGGCACATTTCACCAGATCTAGACTGAGCTGTATGTAGTTGAGGATAAATCAGCCCAGAAAGTGTTACAACAGAACCATATGCTGGTTAATGTAGATGTAATGTCAACTTGAGATATAATTGTAGGAACAAAAGTGGTCTTAATGAGAGATGCTTGATGAAATGAGCCTTAATGAATGTTTATATCTGGCAACTTTGGTGGAGGAGGTTATGTTTTCATGCAAGTTTGTTTGTTTGTTTGTTTGACTTTTCTCAATGTAACTCAAAAAGTAGTGAACAGATTTGGATGAAATTTGGAGGAAAGGTGGGCCATGGGTCAAGGACTAATTGATTAGATTTTGATGCCAGTCCAGATATGTTTGTGGATCCAGGACTTTTTTTTTTCCTCTGTTCCCAACATAACTCAGAAAGTGGTGAACAGATTTGGATGAAATTTGGTGGGCAGCTTTAGTATCATCCGAGGTTCAAGTGATTTGATTTTGATGTTGATCAATATGTGGCTAGGCGGCCGTATGAACTCTACTGAGTGCCCTTCTAGTTGACATATCAGGTGAAAATTCAATCCAAATTGCTTGAAACTGATCTCATTGAATTCAGAATTGAATGCAGAACAACATACTTTTTACAGAAAATGTTTATCTGTCCTTGAAATATTACAAATCAAAGATTGAAAAAAAACGGCTTCATTTTTAGAAAACTGCTGTATTCTGTATGAGGATCACATGGTCCAAAATGAGCCTCATTAACCAATGAGATCATGTTTTTTCTTAATATTTTCAAGATATTTACATGGAAATTGGCAGGCACATAGATGGTTATATACTGAATCCAAAGTTTGAAACATTAGTTAAAACAAATGATGCAAATTAGTATTAATTTTGCTAATTATATAAAAATGTTAAATCGGTACACTCTCTTCAAAGTTTCACCAAATGGCTTTATTTGTGCAATATAAAGCTGACCTTAACTCTCATTTATACATCACAAAGAAGGAGAAATCAATGTTAATGATAAAATCTGCATAAATAAGCATCGAATGTCTCACATCTACCTTTCTCTATGAAAATAAAAATTAATAAAAGATTATTTCTAATACCCTCTTTGTGCTCCTTAGGCCTTTGTATTTTTAAGTAGGGCCTACTTGTCACGCTCCACCCCGGACATCCACTCCTGAGTTTGCAGATCTTCCACGTCAGCTCTGATCCGGATCCGGGGCGGGAATTCCATCCTGCCTGCTTCCCCATTCAGCGAGTGCTCACCTGCATTCACTACCACTGCTGCCTTTTTAAATGCCATTCTCAGCCACAAACTGTGCCAGAACGCCTCGTATGTAGACTCTAGCTGTTTTTTGCCTGGAGAGTTTTTCATGTTTTTTTCCTCCAAGTGTTTTTTCATGTCTTTTGCCTGCCTTGTTTTCTTCAAGTCAAGTTTCATTTTTTTTAAAATACCTGGATGATTTCTATTATTGTTTTCTTAATCAAGTTTGTTTACATTTTTGCCACGCCTCTTTCTGGATTAAACCTACTACGCTTCTTGGATTACTGTCTGTGTGCATGTTCTGCTTTTGGGTCCTAATTCACCACACCTCCAGCAACCCTAACAGTACGTTCTGGCTAGCATGGATCCAGCAGAATTTGCCCATCTGAGAACGGCCATCCAACAACTAGGGACTCTCCTTGGGACCCATCAACAAGAGCTACGACAAGTCAGTCAGGCCCTCGCCACCCTGTCCGACTCACTCAACCTCCTCACCATGCAGATGCAGCATTATTGAACCGTGCCTACCCCTGCCCAGCCGTCTCTGACTCCAGCTCCTGCCACCACCTTTCTCCGCAAGCTGAGACTCCCAGCACCTCAACCCTACGATGGAGAACCAGGTACTTGCAGATCATTCTTGTCTCAATGTTCATTAATCTTAGAGCTGCAACCTCTGGCCTTCCCCACAGAATGCTCCTGGGTAGCATATACCATCATGCTTCTCACCAGCAAGGCCAGGGAGTGGGGAACAGCGGTCTGGGACGCCAATGCACATTTCTGCCCCAACTTCAAAGATTTCTCCAAGGAGATGAGGCAAACTTTTGACTGCTCTCTGTCCGGCTGGGTGGCGGCTAGAGAACTCATGGAGCTGCGGCAGGGGTCCCGGTCTACCTCAGACTATGTCATCGAGTTCCGGATGTTGGCATCGTTGTGCGGTTGGAACAAGAGCGCCCAGGTCGACGCGTTCCTGCACAGCTTGTCCGATGCCATTAAGGACGAACTGGTATCACAGAAACTGCCGTCGGACCTCTCCAGCCTCATGGACCTTGCCAACCGTATCCATGCCCATATCCAGCAACAGAGGAGAGAGAAGACTCACACCAGATTCACCTCCTCTCATCTCCTGCCTCGTCCGTCAAACCCATGCAGGTAAACTGGGTTCGGGTGTCAGCTGAAGAACAACAGCGCCGGTGGAGCACAAGGGCCTGCTTCTACTGCAGTCAGCTGGGACACATCTGCCGAGCCTGCCCGTTAAAAGGACGAGCCCACCAGTGAATCAAGGGGCCCTGGTGGGCAACACTCGAAACCATCTCCCCGCTGATCGACCATTACTCCCTGTCATCATCATCCTTGACAACCAGCATCACCACCTCCAGGCCCTCGTCGACTCAGGGGCGGACAGGAACCTGATCTGCTCTGCTACCGCCAAGCGTCTGGGAATCCCGCTACTTGCTCTTGACGTTCCTCTCACCATCCTGACACTCAATGGCACTGGCTTGACCACCATCACGCACCTCACCGCCCCGCTCACCCTGAGGATTTCCGGTAATCATTCTGAAACCATCCAACTTCACATCATGAATGGACCCCCACGTACCCGTCGTTCTAGGATTACCTTGGTTAATGCAGCACAACCCCCACCTAAACTGGGCCGACAACACCATCTTAGGCTGGAGCCAGTCCTGCCTAGCTTCCTGCCTGCACTCTGCTCTGCCTCCCGCCAAGCCACCACAGCCTTCAGCCAGCGAGTTTCCTGACCTCTCTCACATGCCTCCGGAATACCTGGATCTAAAGCTTGTTTTCAGTAAGACCCGAGCAGTGTCCCTCCCTCCTCACAGACCCTATGACTGTGGAATTGACCTCCTGCCCAGGACGGCACCACCCAAAGGACGACTCTATTCTCTCTCTCCCATTGAAAGGCAAGCCATGGAGAAGTACATTTCCGAGTCCTTGGCAGCTGGGATCATCCACCCTTCCTCCTCCCCAGCAGGGGCGGGATTCTTCTTTGTGGAGGAAAAAGACAAGTTGCTCCACCCCTGCATTGATTATCGAGGTCTCAACACCATCACGGTCAAGAACCACTACCCACTACCACTCATGACTACAGCCTTTGAACTACTCCAGGGAGCCAAGGTATTTACCAAGCTGGATCTACATAATGCCTACCATCTCATCAGGATCAGGGAGGGAGACGAGTGGAAGACGGCCTTTAACACCACCACAGGTCACTATGAGTACCTTGTAGTCCCCTTCGGCCTGACCAACACTCCCACAGTCTTCCAGGCACTCATGAACGACATCTTAAGGGACTATATCAACATCTTCATTTTTGTGTACCTGGATGACATCCTGATCTTCTCCCGCTCCCTGGAGGAACATCGGGTTCATGTCCGGCAGGTCCTCCAGCGCCTGTTAGAGACTAAGCTGTTTATCAAGGTGGAAAAAAGTGAGTTCCACTAGAGCTCTGTCTCGTTTCTGGGGTTCATCATCTCCCCAGCGAGGATCCAGATGGACCCCCTTAAGCTTGAGGCAGTTGCTGACTGGCCCACCCCATCCTCACGGCAGGAGCTCCAGCATTTCCTGGGGTTCGCTAATTTCTACAGGTGCTTCATCTGTGACTTCAGCACGGTGGCTGGACTTCTCACGGCATTGACCTCAATCAAGAGCCCGTTCAAGTGGGGGGAGGAAGCAGTTCTCCATGCTCAAATGCAAATTCACCACAGCACCCATCCTCACCATACCCGACCCGGCCAAGCAGTTTATTGTGGAGGTCGACAGTTCCGAGTCCGGGGTCGGAGCCGTTCTCTCCCAGAGGGCCAATGATAACTAGGTCCACCCCTGCTCCTTCTTCTCTCGCTGGCTGTCCCCTGCTGAGCGGAACTACGACATCGGTGACAGAGTGCTGTTGGCCATCAAGCTGGCCTTGGAGGAGTGGAGACACTGGCTCGAGGGGTCAGATCTCCCCTTCATTGTCTGGACCGACCACAAAAATCTAGAATACCCAAACCCATACTCAAGTCCACCAAATGTCTCAACTCACATCAAGCCCGATGGTCTCTCTTCTTCTCCCAATTCCGGTTCCCGCTCTCCTACCGCCCAGGCTCCAAGAACGCCAAACCTGATGCCCTGTCCAGGATATTCTCTTCCCGCCAGGAGGAGTTGAGAATGCCTGAAACCATTCTACCCCCACGCTGCCTGGTGGGGGCCGCCCTACTTGAGGTAGAGACGTTAGTGCAGAAGGCCCTGGAGCAGGACCCTGGGGCTGTTAACTCTAGCAGTATACCATGTAACCATCTGTTTGTTCCCTGTTCTGTGTGAACCCAGGTGCTGCAGTGGGGTCATGGCTCCAAGTTGGCTGGTCACCTGGGAGCTGCTCCAACCCTGGCACTCATTCAACAATGCTTCTGGTGGCCATCGATCAAGGAAGATGTCCAGGAGTTCGTGGCAGCCTGCGACACGTATGCCCAGAACAAGACAGCCAATCAACCCCCTGCTGGCTTGCTGAGACCCCTCCCGACTCCTCGTCAACCCTGGTTACACATCGCCCTTGACTTCGTTACAGGACTCCCCAACTCGGGTGGCAATACATGCATTCTCAGTCACTGACCATTTCTCTAAGTCAGTCCACTTCATCCCTCTGCCCAAGCTTCCCACAGCTAAAGAAACTGCCGAACTACTCATCCTCCACATCTTCCGCATACACAGACTCCCCTCTGACATCGTCTCTGACTGTGGTCCTCAATTCACTGCGCAGTTCTGGAGGGCCTTCTGCAAACTCATTGGGGCCTCCTGTAGTCTCTCATCAGGATTCCACCCTCAAACCAACGGCCAGGAGGAACAGGCAAATCAAGACTTGGAAGTGGCACTCAGGTGCATGGTGTCCAGGGATGCTGGTTCTTGGAGTAAGTACCTAACTTGGGTTGAATATGCTCACAACACTCTGCCTTCATCTACCACAGGTTTCTCGCCCTTCCAGTGCTCCCTAGGCTACCAACCACCACTCTTCCCCAACCAAAAGGAGGAGGTCGCCGTACCCTCAGCCCAGACCTTCATATGCCGCTGCAGGAGGATGTGGGCGTTGGCCCAGAGAAGACTCCTATGTTCCACCCTAGCATCCAAGAGACAGGCTGACAAACGCCGCTCTAAGGTGCCCACCTACCGGGTGGGGCAGTGAGTCATGCTTTCCACACGCCATCTGCCTCTCAGAATTGTCTCCTGCAAGCTGGCTCCCAGAAACATAGGACCCTTCCTCATCAGTAAGGTAATCAATCCATGTTCCATCAAACTGGCATTACCACTCACCATGCGACGCATTCACCCCACGTTCCACGTATCACAGTTGAAACCTCTTGTCTCCAGTTCTTTGTCCCCACCCTCCAAACCCCTTCCTCCTCCCAGGCTCATAGATGGCGGCGAAGCCTACATTGTCAAAAAGCTGCTGAAGGTGCGGCGGCGAGGCAGAGGACTTCAGTACCTGGTGGACTGGGAAGGTTATGGTCCCAAGGAGAGAAGTTGGGTCCCTGCCAGGTTTATCTTAGACCCAACCCTCATCACTGACTTCCACCGGCAACACCCTGGCGCTCTTCCTAAAGCACCTGGAGATGCTCGTTCAAGGGGGGGTACTGTCACGCTCCGCCCCGGACATCTGCTCCTGAGTTTGCAAATCTTCCACGTCAGCTCCGATCCAGATCTAGGACGGGAATTCCATCCTGTCTGCTTCCCCGTTCAGCAAGCACTCACCTACATTCACTTCCTAATTACCACCGCTGCCTTTTGAAATGCCGTTCTCAGCCACAGAAAGTGCCAGAACGTCTTGTATGTAGACTCTAGCCGTTTTTTGCCTCAAGAGTTTTTCATGTTTTTTTCCTCCAAGTGTTTTTTCATGTCTTTGCCTGCCTCGTTTTCTTCAAGCCAAGTTTCACGTTTTTTTTTTTTATACCTGGACTATTTCCATTATTGTTTTCTTAATCAAATTTGTTTACATTTTTGCCACGCCTCTTTCTAGATTAAACCTACTACGCTTCTTGGATTACTGTCTGTGTGTTTTCTGCTTTTGGGTCCTAATTCACCACACCTCCAGCAACCCTAACACTACTAGTGTTTATATAAAAGAATATAAATGATTATTCCGATTAATATTCACAGCTTTCAAGGCAAACCTCGAAAAACCTGTATGAGCCACATCCAATAAACAATTCACATTAACTGAACTGAAATTGACACTTGCGTGTCTGACTTCCGTTTTTTTTAAATCTCATTCCGACCACTAAGATCTTAATATTTTTCATCAAAACAACTCCAGTTATATTTTAAAATAGTTATTTATTTACATTAAATAGTTTGATTTGAAAAAATAAGTAGGTAAAGCTACAAAAACTCACTTCAGAGTCTCCCGTGAATCATAACATCAAAACTAGCAGACGGAAAATTTTGCTGAATCCTTCATCAGAAACAGTGAGAGCGAGAGAACATCCCTATAAAAGTGATCTGATTAATATTCGCGAGTAATCCAGTGGGAAACCAATCAGGAGAGAGAGAGAGAGAGAGAGAGACCACTTTCTTGTGACTCAAAAAGAAAAATACCAGCAGTTTCCCGACGTCATGCGAGCAGAGTTTTTACTCTGTTGTACTAACTTCAACGTGTTGTTACTCCCAAAGTACTGAACAGATCTTAACCAGATACATTTCTTTGGAAAGCAGAGATTATAAGATTTTTACTGATAGGGTTCACAATAGAAATTATTCAAGAGTTAAGCAATGACAGATTTGGAAACTCAGATGAGTGTCTGCATGGACAGTTTTCACACCACGGCCAGCGAGTGTCTGATATGCTGACTTCCAGTTCTGTATGTTTCTGGATATCACTTGCAATGAAGAGGTTATGCCAGTGTCATGTAGGTGTTTCGTCACCTTACAACCACCACCATTGGTGCAAATGACAGTACTGGGAAGAGATTTGTTTTGGATTTGATTTCATTTAAGAATCATGTCACAGATTGGGTGGCTAGTCATTAGTGTGCAAGTGCCAGAACAGCATATGTTCTCCTAAAAAAAAAAATCAAACTTTATGAAAAATGTATGAAAGTTTATAATGTGGTAGAACTTTAAGTCATGTTGTGTATCTAAGGGTTTCACAGCTTGTTTATGAGGACTGGTCTGACGCATCCATGCCCTGAGGCACTTTATAGCACAACTCTTGCCTGTTCGTCTTTGCATAATCGTTCAGAGCAACCTGACGTTCCGTATGTGTGATGCTGTCTGTTTTTGCGATGTTGCCTCAGGGGTTTCGGCACGCACCATTGATTCAGCGTCTCATCTTCGCTTTCTGAGTATCAAACCTCACTTTTAGTGGCAGCATGAGGGACTCTGTGAAACTTCCTCTGTTTGTAGCTCTGATCTGTTTGCGAAACTGAACTCTGGCGAGAGGGAAGAAAATGGAAATTATTTCTCGGAGCAGCAGCATGCTGGGAATGTGACCCCTGTTAATTAAACAGCAGGTTGCGGAATTGAACGCAATATTTACTGTAATGTTGATGCGTGCGGAAATTAGTAACTACAGTCCTACAGGGTGAAGTAGCTGCCTAAGGGAATACAGCCTGTTTATCCAGCAGCTATGAATAACATGGTCCAAGTTCCATGTGTTAATATTGAAGATGTGAAAAACAGAAGGTGATATGTCTCGTCTCATCATCTCTAGCCGCTTTATCCTGTTCTACAGGGTCGCAGGCGAGCTGGAGCCTATCCCAGCTGACTACGGGCGAAAGGCAGGGTACACCCTGGACAAGTCGCCAGGTCATCACAGGGCTGACACATAGACACAGACAACCATTCACACTCACATTCACACCTACGCTCAATTTAGAGTCACCAGTTAACCTAACCTGCATGTCTTTGGGGGAAACCAGAGCACCCTGAGGAAACCCACGCGGACACGGGGAGAACATGCAAACTCCGCACAGAAAGGCCCTCGCCGGCCACGGGGCTCGAACCCGGACCTTCTTGCTGTGAGGCGACAGCGCTAACCACTACACCACCGTACCGCCTATATACGGTATATATATATATATATATATATATATATATATATATATATATTTTTTTTATGTATTATATAGTGAAGTTTTCTGTAAGAACACATTCATTTTTTAACATTTATAGAAGGAGTCTCCGCTGTCACAGGTAAAGCTGTACATTTCTGACACGGGGACGTTACACGTTCCGGTTTCTCTATTACATAGCATTTGCGTCGTATTAACTTTGAAAGAGAGGGGAAAAAAAACAAGCAAATGAAGGAAAGATTCTTTGTGTCAATATAATGTCAGTGATAACAGGACTTAAATTGTTTCACAGACACCATAATGCAATCCTTGGCACATACCTCTTGGTATAAGAGGAATAAAACATATCAACATGTGGTGTTATTGGAAAATAATCAACTTCAGGGTGATAACAGGAACTCGGCTTCATCATGGCTCCCTGAAGGGGTTTATTTACATGATATTGTCTGCCTTTTTTTTTTTTTTTACATTTTTATTTATTTATTTATTGTGGTATAGCCGATATATCCCATTCAGCTAGCATGATAGATGAGTAGCTGAATGGAATAGATCTGATATACTGTGAAAATACCCCAGCCAATATTATTATTATCCAAACACATTCTTTTCGGGTGTTGAACACATCTTTGTCTTTCAAAATTCTCTCCATGTTTGCGGCCATGTTTGTTTACAATTTGTCCCAGTCGCTCACTTGCTACCACGGAAGTTTTACGTCTCCGACGTGTGACGTCATGTTGTCTTGACAACTGTGAAATATCATAAACCATATTCAATGCTCATTCTCCATTGGGTAGAGTGACATACGGTAATACACATAGGATAAGCCATATGCCAACAATATTGCATGCTATCAAACCAAATGAATGAAACCTGCTAGAAGGGAATAGAATTTGTTTTTATTCCATCGAAAGTGTCCTGAATGTAGAATAATTCGTGATAATGACCGGCTCGCTGTATGTTATCCCACGAGTTGATGAAGGAATTAATAATTTGACAGAAAATATTGATTTAAAAAGGAGTTTGTTTGTTAATTATGTTGTTCATCGAAATGATCTGTTTATATATATATATATATATATATATATATATATATATATATATATATATATATATATATATATATATAAACATTCTATAGAATGCCATAATTGATCAATCAGATTCGAGTATTCAACAAAGTCATGTAAGAAATACTTTTGTTATAAATACGGAAGTGATTATAGGATTATATTGCATGCTCTGATTGGTCGAGCAATTTGGACTATTTCTCGATCATCACCTCGAGCAACTTGGCAAAATGGAGGCCGATTGCTTCGTCACCGTAAATGAGGAAGAATTACAGATGATGAAAGAAAATGCTGCTCCTAAAAGCACTAAAGATGCTCCGAAATTTGGTCTAAAACTATTCAAAGGTAAAGTGGGATTATGATTTATATTATCGATTTCAAAACAAAGGATTTTATGTGGGGCGGCACGGTGGTGTAGTGGTTAGCGCTGTCGCCTCACAGCAAGAAGGTCCGGGTTCAAGCTCAACAGCCAACGAGGGCCTTTCTGTGCGGAGTTTGCATGTTCTCCCCATGTCTGCGTGGGTTTCCTCCGGGTGCTCCGGTTTCCCCCACAGTCCAAAGACATGCAGGTTAGGTTAACTGGTGACTCTAAATTGAGCGTAGGTGTGAATGTGAGTGTGAATGGTTGTCTGTGTCTATGTGTCAGCCCTGTGATGACCTGGCGACTTGTCCAGGGTGTACCCCGCCTTTCGCCCGTAGTCAGCTGGGATAGGCTCCAGCTTGCCCGCGACCCTGTAGAACAGGATAAAGCGGCTAGAGATAATGCATGGATGGATGGATTTTATGTGACTCGGCGTAGATAAGTGACACAAGTCTGCACTGCAAAGTTATTACATTTACATGCTGCTTTTGAAGATTAAAATTATAATTATAATTATAATATATATATATATATATATATATATATATATATATATATATATATATATATATATATATATATATATATATATATATATATTCTCTATTTATTTATTTATTTATTTATTTCAAATAATCACCTGTGTATTTATACTAAAACAATTATCCACCTCAGGCTCAGTGAATATTGATGAATCATAACTGGACTTCATCTTTGCTATGCTTCACCGATATACACGCCAGCTATGTTGAATAATTGTTTAAATCGTTTACATTTTTCTACACATGCTGTTGTTTTGTCGTATTTTTTATTCCTGCTGTTATCATTTCTCAGAAAGGTGTATGCATATTGCAGCTTAATTAAATTAATCAATTAATCATCTATTTTATTTTTTACTATCTATTAATATTGCTATACAGAAAAAAAAAATCAGCATTATATTTGCGGATCTGAGAAACTGACTGGAAATTGGACAAAAATACATCCAGTACATTCTGGCAGCGGCTCCCCGAGAGCCAGCGGCCTTCACGCAGGAATATCTCCACCTCTGAACGTTCAACCCTTCAACACATTTCAGTTCTTAGATCTAGCACTCAGAGCACTGAGACAACAAATAAATCCACTGTGTAGCAGGAGAGAGAAATCTGTACAGAATGTGAGCTCTGTGTATCTGAGAGACCGACTACAAGTGGCGTACGAGCCAATAGGAAATAACAGGCCTTCAGACGATGTTCCAGACGAGCACACCACTTTTACAGACTGAGGTGACAGTGTTGCCTGGGATTTATAAAAAAAAAAAAAAAAAACAGTTCCAGGTTCATACAGAGGAGGACAGGAGAACAGAGGAGATGTCTGGTTCCTAACGCAGGAACCCAGCTTGCTGCCTGGCAGGCTGCCAGAGAAATGCAACTCGCAGAATCTCTCTTCCTTCACAAAGCCACTTCTCGGTATATCTTAAGTGTCTCTCCATGGAAGACTAATCGTGACAAGACAAAAATACTGCCAATTAGGAATGAATTAATGCAGGCTGCTTCTCCTGCCTACTGATGATCCTTTTCAGAGTTTCGGCCATGCGGCCTGCTCAAGCATAACAGCAGATTGATAAATATCTGTCAGCGGGAATGAACTTTCATCATGATGGTGGAGAAATGTAGATTACATTTTTTTTTTAATTACGTTTATTTTCTCTTTCATTGTTTTAATATCAGGCGTCACAGTGGTGTAGTGGTTAGCGCTGTCGCCTCACAGCAAGAAGGTTCCAGGGGCTTCAAAGTTTGGGAGAATAGCAGGGTACAAATAATTTACAGCAGGGTGCAAAATGGTAAAATGTCTGCCAGCGGCAGACATAATGCACGCAAAGCGTGCAGGGATATATATATATATATATATATATATATATATATATATATATATATATATATGAGAGAGAGAGAGAGATGCAAGTACGAATTTTTCATGGGGCGGGATGGGTTGGAACAGGCCATCTAAAATTGGGATAACATTTACCCGGGACGGGTATTTGAGGCGGGTCGTCTAGCTTAAGCTTGATTAGCGTTGTTACGCACGCCAGTGTTTCCCACAGAAATTTTGGAGACTATGGGGGCAGCCCATGGGGGGGGGGGTTTGTTTAAAATTGAGTGATATGTTAAATATTAAGTTATTACTGAAAAACTATTGATTAAAAAAACAGACACTGAGAAATGGTCCTATAAACAACTTTACCAATATAAAAGATTACCAGGACTACAAAAATGCAGAAAAATAGGCTTTACTTATCCAAATGCACCTGTTGGTTCAACAGTTAAAGTGCAGAGAACCTCACAGCACAACATGAAGTTACCTTAAAATATAATATAAATGCCTCAGCTTTCATGTAAGAAAAAAACTATTAATACTAGTACTGTGTGCAGGCAGTCTCTCCTGAAGACTAAATTAAACAATAATTATAAACTAATTAAATAAATGGCTCAGGCTTCATAGAAGAAAAAAACAATTTGAACAGAATCTCACAGTATGATGCTGAAGCTGCCTAAACAATGGAAAATAAAATACCATTTTGGCAAAAACGTTGGCATCCATTAATTTCTTGTATTAAGTAAAAAAAAAAAATATGTTGCCAGATACTGCTGACATTTTACAGCCCAAAATATGTTCAAAACCCGCCAAAATGCACTTAAAACTGCCCAATCTGGCAACACAGGGCAGTAATGGCTGCACTCATGTCGAGGATGTAAACAAAGCTGACGCGGCAACGGACATACATGACATAGTGGATGTAATTTACATTCACAACTTTTTTTGCCGTCAGAAATATTTAATATTAAATTTTGTGACGGCAGCACGGTGGTGTAGTGGTTAGCGCTGTCGCCTCACAGCAAGAAGGTCCGGGTTCGAGCCCTGTGGCCGGCGAGGGCCTTTCTGTGCGGAGTTTGCATGTTCTCCCCGTGTCCACGTGGGTTTCCTCCAGGTGCTCCGGTTTCCTCCACAGTCCAAAGACATGCAGGTTAGGTTAACTGGTGACTCTAAATTGACCGTAGGTGTGAATGCGAGTGTGAATGGTTGTCTGTGTCTATGTGTCAGCCCTGCAATGATCTGGCGACCTTTTGCCCGTAGTCAGCTGGGATAGGCTCCAGCTCACCCGTGACCCTGCACAGGATAAGCGGTTACGGATAATGGATGGGTGGATGGATGGATGTTTACACACGATTCATTGATTTCTGTTTGTGATATTTACACATGATTCATTTATTTGACACAATTAATTTATGATACATGATTCATTTATTTCCAGTTGATATTCACATATAATCAATTTATTTCACACGATTAATTTAATTTCACACGATTCGTTTATTTCCGTTTGTGATATTTACACGTGATTCATTTATGACACATGATTCATTTATTTCCGTTTGTGATATTTACAAGTGATTCATTTATTTGACACACGATTCATTTATTTTCATGTGCGTTTTTTTACATGATTTATTTAGTTCACACCTGATTCATTTATTCCCGTATGTGATGTCTACATGATTCATTTATTTTCAAATATGATTCATTAATTCTCACAAATGATTCGGATAATTGATGGATGGATGGAATTGTTTTAATGTCTGTTCTTTCTTCTTCTTTCAACTGTTCTTGTTAGGGGTCACCACAGCAGATAATGCCCTTCCATCTCTTCCTGTCATCCATATCTTCTTCTGTAGCACCAGCCGTCCTCATGTCCTCCTTCGCCACGTCCATAAATCTTATCTTTGCTTTTCCGCTTTTCATTCTACTTGGCAACTCCATCTCCAGCGTTCTTTTCCCAATCCAATATAACCTGGATCTCTCCTCTGTACGTGTCCAAACCATCTCAATCTCACCTCTCTCACTTTGTCTCCAAGCCGTCCTCCATGTCCTGTCCCTCTAATATACCTATTAGTTTCTAATCCTGTCCAACTTTGTCACTCCCAATGAGAGTCTCAACATCTTCAACTCCGCTACATCCAGTCTTTCAGCCTCCTGTCTCTTGTTGTCTCTAAACCGTAAAACATTGCTGCTCTTACTACTGTCTTCTACACTTTCTCTTTCAACATCTTTTCATTTCCCATATAACGTCTGTTTTCATCTCATTTTTCATTTTTTCATCTCATTTCTCCTCACCATGTTTAATCGTTCCTAAAAATGTAATTTTATATCACACAAACTGCAAAAAGATGGACCTAAATTAATCTTTTCAAAACAAGACATAAGCCTACATTAAACTTCAGAAAGCCTTATAACAGTAGGCACCTTCTGACATACAGCCTGCATTCAACAATCATTACATATCACAGTTGAACTTGTTAAAATCAGGTGACCTTTCATATTCATGCTCATAGGCTTTCTAAGAATATACTTAGAACTATATAACACCTTCATAAGCCCTTTATAGCAAGCCTGCACAAACATCTATAAAGGCTTATTCCTACAAGTGGAAGCTGGCATAGAGAATTTGTGTATTTTTTCTAACCCTTGAATAAGATGCATTTCATATTCCTGCTTAGAAGATTTATAACCATGGTTATAATGCTGCAGACACCTCAATAAGCCCTTCTTGACAACTCATAACCCCACAAAAACAAAACATTTATAGAGGCTTATTCCAGCAGGCACAAGCCGACAGAGAATTTGTATAATATATTTTCTCGAACTATTATGTCATGATAGTCCTGCTTATAAGACTTGTATGACTGCCTACATACATGCTGTGACACTGTTATAACATGCTTGTATGTTATTGTAATTATTTTTTTTAAAAAGTGTGTATTTTCTCTGAAAATTAGTTTAGTTTTGACTTTTTGACATCACATAACTATCAACTGACTTTCACATCACACATAGGCATCTGTCATGACTTTTGAAGGTTATAAAGCTTGAAAAGTGTCATAATACAACCTTATGTCAGCATCACTTGTTTTGGGTGTTGTGTCTCCATTACAGCTGGCTTGAGCAGACATGTAGGTTTAGGTGTAGGTTATGTAGCTTTATCTTTGCCATCATGTCAGGCTTATGTAGGTGTTATGCATGCCTTATGAACACTTGTGTGAAGTAAAGTCCCATGATTCAACATTCAGGTAGATTTGTCTTACCTGTTAGGGTTATTTTGCTCAAGACAAAGTCCTTTATAGATTTTGTTGTTAATCAGGTTGGATGTTATTTTTAGTTGTGATGGTCATAGGGCTTTATGATACCTACATACCCCTTCATATCAACAGACATAAACTTATATAAGCATGTATTTTAATATAAAGGTGTCAGCCTTCGTATTGACTGCTATGGTCACGTTTGTTGCTGACATAACACTCAATTCAAGTAATACTGACATAAGGGTGTGACCATAAGGTTTTGTGTTGTGCAGCTTTATAACATGCAAAGGTAATGGGAGCTGACTTTACAGAGCCACATAATAATAATCGTAATATAACATCAAACTTCATAAGCAAGCTAATTAAAAGCACTGACAAGTCCAATGAGACTGTAGATGCTTATTGAGGTTGATGTATGTTGTCATAAAGGGCCTATGTAGCCCTATGGACACTAGTGCTAAGTAATGTTTTACCAAAAATCCAGGCTGATTTTGAAATGCGATCTACTCTATGAAGGATTGGATCTTTCAAATGAGCAAAATATCCCTACAGGGCAAAACAAACCCTCTTGAAGATTAATTAATAACAGAACATGATGAAAGCAATGTATCAGTTTAATAATTTGGCTGTTTGAAACGTTGTTTGTTCTTAGTTCGGGATATATTTCGCTGTTAGAGTTCGAACTCGCTCATCTTTGCCTGACCACACCAGTCATCGACTTGCAGAGAGAAAAAAAGAAGAGAGTTTTGCTCGTTCATGACTCACGTTCACGCAGCACGTTCTTCACGCACATCCAAATGGCTTCGAATCACTCAGCCAAGTTCACTTCATCTCCATCACTGCTCTGTTTCTGAAAATAAACCAAAGTGACGCCACATGATGACGGTTTTGTGTAAAAAAAAAAAAAGCCTGCAGCTCCATCTAGAAGAGTCATTTGGCATTTATCATTACACATACCACACAAATGGCGCTCGTGTGTGTGTGTGGTGTGTATTTCAAATACTGTTTCTCTTTTCTAAAATGGAGCAATCAGAATAAATCATTCACTGTTGAAGTACTTCTTCACCTCATCTCATTATCTGTAGCCGCTTTATCCTGTTCTACAGGGTCGCAGGCGAGCTGGATCCTATCCCAGCTGACTACGGGCGAAAGGCGGGGTACACCCTGGACAAGTCGCCAGGTCATCACAGGGCTGACACATAGACACAGACAACCATTCACACTCACATTCACACCTACGCTCAATTTAGAGTCACCAGTTAACCTAACCTGCATGTCTTTGGACTGTGGGGGAAACCGGAGCACCCGGAGGAAACACAGAAAGGCCCTCGCCGGCCACGGGGCTCGAACCCGGACCTTCTTGCTGTGAGGTGACAGCGCTAACTACTACACCACCGTGCCGTCCCCGAAGTACTTCTTAAATATTGATACTAATGCAGTAATGATGTCAGGCTAAGCGATATGATGATATCAGTCCCAGGTAACCCAATATACTTTTCTGAAATATCTTTGATATCAGGAAATCTGTGTCACATTTTATTAAAATAATTTTAATAATTAAAAACTAATTGGAAACAGCAGATTTGATGTTAAATGTTTGAAATTAATCTTTTTTTTTTTAAAGATGTTTAGTTCATATTAGTTTCTCCTCAGTGTTGAGTATTAGAAAAGATTTATGAAAAAATCGGTACCCTATGGGTAAATATCGCATATACGGTATACATGTTATCAGTGATGCTTGCCTCATCTCTTACAAGCATCACCAAGCTGTGAGCAGCATCAGGGCCTGGAGGATTCTGGTTCCCAATTTTGTTTACTGTGTTTTGTTCAAAATACAGCGCTGTGAACTATTTCAAAATAGTAAGAAAGAAAGCACTTGTTCATGAATTGTCTTAGAAGCATTATTTAGTACTAATGAGCACGTTTTGGTTCATAAGTATAGTGTAAAGACTCTAAAATAAAATAAATAAAGTTAAAAAATTAAAGCGATTGGCAGAAGTTTGACCAGTGATACTTTTAACTTAGTTTTCACATTTGTCTAAGAATATATCAGAAATGTATGAAAAAAAAATCATTGAAAAACATAAGTACTCTTTACAAGTGGAGTAAAAACAACAAACTGTGATAATCAAAAGGTCAATTTTCTGAAAATAAACACCACTTACTTAATATCGAATCGGTAGCCTTGGCGAACCACGTTTATCTTTTTATCTGCCGATTATCTTCCGATGCTACGAAGTTATAACGAGGTTTCTCTTATTTCGTTTCTGGTTCTGATTGGTTCCGAAGTTTATCAAGAAGTAGAACGGGTAATCGAACTCGGTCAGGATAAGTGCTGATTGGTTCCGAAGTTTCGCTATTGTTACACTCATTCTTCCATTCTTACAACACGATGACATCGCGGCTTCACCACTCGTTCTTGTGTACCTTTTGATAACACGAGATCAACCGTTTGTATCGCGAGATCACGAGTCGCCGTTCAGGTGATTGTAATGATTATGCGTATGCGCAGTGCACTATTGTTACACTCATTCTTCCAACACGATGACATCATGACTACTGCCTCGCTTCGCCTCTATGAGGCAGTAGCCACAAAAAGCTTTAGAAATATCGTTTATTTATTTATTTTGGCTCTGTAGCTATTCCTTAATTAAACACATTTTCTTCAGTATGTTTCATGTATTTTGTTATTTTCTTCGATTATTATTATCTCATCTCATCTCATTATCTCTAGCCGCTTTATCCTTCTACAGGGTCGCAGGCAAGCTGGAGCCTATCCCAGCTGACTACGGGCGAAAGGCGGGGTACACCCTGGACAAGTCGCCAGGTCATCACAGGGCTGACACATAGACACAGACAACCATTCACACTCACATTCACACCTACGCTCAATTTAGAGTCACCAGTTAACCTAACCTGCATGTCTTTGGACTGTGGGGGAAACCGGAGCACCCGGAGGAAACCCACGCGGACACGGGGAGAACATGCAAACTCCACACAGAAAGGCCCTCGCCGGCCACGGGGCTCGAACCCGGACCTTCTTGCTGTGAGGCGACAGCGCTAACTACTACACCACCGTGCCGCCCCGATTATTATTATTATTATTATTATTCATTGCATATTTATTATTTAATTTTTTGCAAATATATTTTTTAAATTTTCATAGTTTTTCCTTTCACACAGTAAAACTTTTTGAGATTTATTTATCTATCTATTTGATGCAGCTGTTGCTTAATTATACACATTTTCTTCAATATGTTTCTGGTATTTTATATTATTTTCTTACTTTTTTCATTATTATTCATTGCATATTTATTATTTTACATTTTTGCAAATGTATATAATATATATTTTCAGTTTTTCATTTGCATACTAAATCATTTTGAGCTTACTATTTATTTATTTGTTTGTTTGTTTGTTTATTTATTTATAACAAACTATAAAATCTTTGTACAATGTATCTAAAAGTAATGTTTGAAAAAATCTTAATGCAGGCACCAATTTCAGTGTTTGTTTGTTTGTTTGTTTGTTTGTTTGTTTGTTTGTTTGTTTGTTTGTTTGTGGACAGGAGGCAGATAATGCACTATGTACCTTTCACAACATCACTATTTTTACACCCTATGTAGTGAGCTTATATTGGGATACTGGAGAAATTTAAGATTCAAACTGTGAACTGTATTGTAAACACCGGTGTAGCTGTGTTTGCTGTTAAACACATTACATTGTAGTGGTTAGCGCTGTCGCCTCACAGCAAGAAGGTCCGGGTTCGAGCCCAGCAGCCGGCGAGGGCCTTTCTGTGCGGAGTTTGCATGTTCTCCCTGTGGGTTTCCTCCGGGTGCTCCGGTTTCCCCCACAGTCCAAAGACATGCAGTTAGGTTAACGTGGGGCGGCCTTGGGCTGAGGTGCCCTTGAGCAAGGTACCGAACCCCTGACTGCTCCCCGAGCGCTCTAGTGTGGCTGCCCACTGCTCTGAGTGTGTGTGCGTGTGTGTGTTCACTGCTTCATATGGGTTAAATGCAGAGGATGAATCTCACTGTGGTTGAAGTGTGCATGTGACAAATAAAGGTTTCTTCTTCTTCTTCTTCTTCAATAGAAATTTATATTTCTGGGTGTTTAACTGTCGGTGCATGGTGTTACAATAATGATGATGATGTCAAGTGACCAGATACACATGAATTGTTCATCCCTGTATATCATTGGCTAATAATCACGAGCCCAAGTGGATACAGAGATGGAAAAAAGCTTCATGGAAGAAACCTACTTTCCCGTCACCAGGTTGCTGAATCCACCTGCTGTGTCTTTGTTGAGGACGTGATCGCTGTCTAATTGAGTTATCGCTGGTGGTGTTTACATTCTGTCCGTGCTCAATCACACAGCCTGGCTTGGTGTTGACACAAACGAGAGGTGGGTGATTGAAGGAGCGTGTGTTTGCCAAAGAACAGAGAATCAAACTGGATTTTGTAGCTGTTGGGAGATGGTTCAACGAGGCCTCGTACTATAAAGTTTATCACCGCGGCGATGAGTTCGGTGTAATGCAGTATATTATTTATTGTGTTGGAGGCTGAAGAGCTGCGAAAGACAACCCTATAATTTTTGAGTGTGTTATTGATCAACCTGATGTCTGAGTTATGTCTTGTCGTCTAAACAAGTCCAATTTGAAGTGGACTTGAAAATAAATCAGCGGCACAGGCAGACTTGTAAAGTGAGGACGATTCCTGAGCAATATTAACACCCATATGTGAACGTCCCGGTCCAGATTTATTCCTCTTTGGTGGTAAAAAAAAAAAAAAAAAAACAGCTTCAGCTCTTACAGGAAGGCTTTGTATTAGATTTTGGGGCGTGGCTGTGGGGATTGGTGTTCATTCAGTTCAACTACAAGAGTCTGATCATGTTGGGATGTCGAGGCTCCAGTTCCAGTTCCAGTTCATCCCAAAGGTGTTCAGTAGGGTTGAGTTCAGAGTTCTTCACTCCAAACTTGTATATATATATATATATATATAAGGCTTTATCTCATCTCATCTCATTATCTGTAGCCGCTTTATCCTTCTACAGGGTCGCAGGCGAGCTGGAGCCTATCCCAGCTGACTACGGGCGAAAGGCGGGGTACACCCTGGACAAGTCGCCAGGTCATCACAGGGCTGACACATAGACACAGACAACCATTCACACTCACATTCACACCTACGCTCAATTTAGAGTCACCAGTTAACCTAACCTGCATGTCTTTGGACTGTGGGGGAAACCGGAGCACCCGGAGGAAACCCACGCGGACACGGGGAGAACATGCAAACTCCACACAGAAAGGCCCTCGCCGGCCCCGGGGCTCGAACCCAGGACCTTCTTGCTGTGAGGCGACAGCGCTAACCACTACACCACCGTGCCGCCGGATATATCTTTATATAAAGATATATCTATATATTGCATATAAATAAAGGCTTCTTCTTCAAAATATCCTGAAGGTTTTCATTTTCAAGAAAACTGTGGAACATTTCAAAGAGCAAAACTTGAAACATCGACACTAAGGAAGAAATTCTATCTCGACTTAACAGACCTGAAGAAAAGTAATTACACACCAAAGAATACCTTGGATGGAGTCTCTGCTGTAAAGATGAAGGGATAGAGGACTTTTTATCTTTCCTTCCCTTGCCTTTGAGTGACAATGTGAACTTGAAGACTTCCTGTCTTTGTCTGCAGATTAAACGCAGACCCAAGGCCAGAAATCTATTATTTTCTCTAAATCCTTTTAGACAGCGTTTGGAGTGTGGAAAATTGACCCCCTGCATTCGACAGTCATTAAGAGAAACTCTTGAAAACTTGATGAAAGTCCAAGAAGCTGAATCAGACTCCTCAGGGGTTTGCGAGTTATTTTTGCCAACTTTACCGAAGTCCTAATTCCCGCGAGTGTGTGAAAGTAGGCGTGTTCTCAGCAGTAAAGGAACAGGTGTAAACGTCTCATTAAACATCATTAGAGTGCGCTCGGAGACTCAGGGAACGGAGTTTTTTCCTGGAAGGTAATCTTTTTCACACACTAATTTGCGCATATGTACAGTATTGCTCTGGGCTCAGAGTGCAATATGACATGAAGTAAAATAACTTTCGCTTATATGAATATGCAAATCTACTTCCACGTCCTGCTGTGACACACTCATCTACAAACACAATGACACTTGAGTTTGATACCAAGATCTATTTTTATTTATTTTTTGTTTTTTACAGCCTTTTTGTCTAGCTATACTGTCCATTCAATAAATATTGGCACCCTCCCTAAAACCAAAACCAGCAACAGTTTGTCTCATCTCATCTCATTATCTCTAGCCGCTTTATCCTTCTACAGGGTCGCAGGCAAGCTGGATCCTATCCCAGCTGACTACGGGCGAAAGGCGGGGTACACCCTGGACAAGTCGCCAGGTCATCACAGGGCTGACACATAGACAACCATTCACACTCACATTCACACCTACGCTCAATTTAGAGTCACCAGTTAACCTAACCTGCATGTCTTTGGACTGTGGGGGAAACCGGAGCACCCGGAGGAAACCCACGCGGACACGGGGAGAATATGCAAACTCCACACAGAAAGGCCCTCGCCGGCCCCGGGGCTCGAACCCGGACCTTCTTGCTGTGAGGCAACAGCGCTAACCACTACACCACCGTGCCGCCCGCAACAGTTTGTAATAGTAATAATATTTAGATCCTAAACTTAGTGTTATTTTATAATAGCAAGCCATTTTTTTTTCACAGCACTACCATTTTTTCCCCCCTTGGGGGAAGAAAAAAAAAACACTTGTTTCAAAACTATTGGTACCCTTGATATTTCCTGAAGCCTCGCTGGGAGTGTTTTCCACTTGTAGACAATCTCGTACTCTGTTTCATATATCTTAATACATAATTTCACTCTCATTTATTATTATTTTAACATTCAGACCAGAGGGTTTATTTTTTTAATTTTATTTTATTCATAACTTTTTTTAAAGTTAAGTTCCCAAGAATAAAACTGATTTTCATTCTTGTCTTTTATTAAGTTTTTGTTCAAAAAACCATTTCATCTACAGTAGTTTGGGTCAAAGTTTGGTTTGTTTTTGAGTTCCACTGTCTTATCAATCAATCAATCAATCAATCAATCAATCAATCAATCAATCAATCAATCAATCAATCAATCAATCAATCAATCAATTTATCTATCTATCTGTGACCAAGTTGTAACCTCATGGCAGAGGCAACCAGGTTTGGGGCTGAATATCTTCATACTTAGTGGAATTTATGATGCCCAAAGCATCAATGATACAACACCACAGTTTCACCAAGTTAAAATCATGGATTTTATTTATTTTTAAATATTAAATATTATTTAGAGTTTGATGAATGCATTTGAGATGATAACAACAACTATTATTATTATTATTATTATTATTATTATTGTTGTTGTTGTTGTTGTAAGGAAAAAAGGAATTAGAAGAGGGGTTTTGGTTTATTTATTTATTTATTTTTAAAGAGAAAAATTCAGCAGTTTTTTGGAAGCACCACTGGAAAATTTTATATTTATGTACACACAAACATGATTCTTTTTTTTTTTATTTGAATATTTAATATATACGTTAAACATGCACAAGGCTTGATGTTAGGTTGCAATGCATAAATATTTTTTGATAAATAATTTGTCACAGTATAAAGCTCTGTCATTGTTACACCTAACTGCAGTACGGGCAGCGGCACCGTCGCTTTATTTACTTGACATTCGGATGTATTTCTGTCTCACTCCTTGGCCTTAAGTAGAAGAAAAGTTAGATTTGTTTCAGAGCAGAGTTGGAAGTGCATCTAGCTCAAGGTGCTTCTGGGAAATGAGTCCCTTGTTGTTCATTTAATTTTTAATGGACTTCTTCTTAATGCACAACAATTTATTTTCCTTCTTTCTTCCCTGGCGTCGTCCCTTCCAGGGCTTGTGTGAATATCTAAACTGGAGTGATTATATGTGAAATAACTATGGGGCAAATTAATATTTAACAGGATTTACACCTAATTATTGAGGTATAAAATATTTAAATCGGGCTCGAGGACAGGAGCTCAGCACTATTTCAGTACAGTGCGATAAAGAATCTAATTATATTCCAGACTTAAACTTTCATAACTGTGCTCATAAAGTTGATGTAAAAAAAAAAAAAAGGGTATTTCTGGTCATTGTTAAACGCTGTAAGCCGTCGCCTGACTTCTGATTAGTGCACTGTCAGAACTCGATGGTGGTGGAGTTAACGGTAAATGTGATGAGATGGTGTTCGGGGGGGGGGGGGGGGGGGGGGGGGGAGTCATGACAAAGTTCATCGCAATGATGCTCCGGCTCCGTAAGCCTCTATAATGAGATCATTTTTAAGTTTCACAGATATCACAGAAAGCTATGATGGAGTTTTCGGGCCATTGTTGGTAAATAAGTAAAGAAAGAAACAAGTGCTGAGGCTTGGGGTCGTATTCTGAGACAGAAACAAAAACAAACAAATAAAACCCTCAGAATTTCCAAGATTAAAGTTGTACATTTATGATGGGAAAAGCTATGATGGAGTATGAGGGCCATTGTAGGTAAAATAAATCAATAAATAAATAATTTATTTTCAAATAAATAAATGCAGAGCTGAAAAAAACCCCAAAACAAAACAACTACTCAGAATTCCCAAGGTTAAAGTTGGACATTTATGGGGGGACCTCAGAATTTCCGAGGGAGGAACCCTCATGCTTCCTAGCTTCCTGGCTGCAGAGCATTCTGGGAAATGCAGTTGAAAATCTCTTAGCGCTTTATTATTTTAGGTTGCGCGATTGAGATCACACAAAGATCATGGTTAAATGGTAGAGTGAGCAGCACAATGAACGCTCTCTCTCCTAATTAAGATGCTCTGAGCATTAAGAGGCTTTTGAGAAACCCAGCACTGGTTCCTTGACCCCCAAAATAAATATATAAATAAATAAAACAAAACAAAACCCACAGAATTTTCCAACTTTTTTTTTCTTGTAAATTTGTGAATTTTTAAATCTCGAAATTTCTGAGGTTTTTCTTTTTCTTTTTTTTTATTACGGCCTCGCTCATCTCCCACCCACATAGAGTGTGGATACATAAAGAAACCCATTGAGTTGTTTTCTGATGGTTTCAGTAGCCGATCTTTTACGAACAAACTATAACTCTAGAAAACTCTTCAATGGTCTTTCTTAGTTTCATAACACAATTTCTTAATATTAGTTTGTTGATGATGCCAATGCTGAGTGTTTTAAATATTTCCTCAATTGCACATTTTTTAACAAAACCTCTGTCGTCTTTTCAAAGTCAAGACTCTACACTCTAAAAAATAATGGGG